>NC_084825.1:5089177-5389177 GCF_958449725.1 Rosa rugosa
CCCCCAGTCCCCCGCGCTGCCACATCCTCATCGTTCGATCAACCAAGCCCACCTCAAGCCCCTAAGAGCAAGTTCACCCGTAGTCAAGAAAAGTCGAGGTCGAAAAGTCGAGGCGTCGACCAGTCAAGTTACTGTATACTGCCACTGGACATGGGTTTCCACCCATTTTTTTTCTTGACCAGTCAAGACTGTTCATATATATATATTGGTTATTAATTGTTTGCCGTTGGATCTTCTGCTTAATTGAAATGGACCGCTGGGATTTCATGACCGTTACCCACCTTTTTCGTGCTTGTAGGGTGGAGTGATGATGTTAGCCACGTTATGGCTTGGGCCGAGCTGGCAGCCCCTCAAACCCAGTCAAAAATTTAGTCATGCTGTTGCCTTTTTTTTGGCCTCAGTCAATAAAAGCCAACAATTGGCTGGGCAAGCTTCAACCGGTGGAAGACCCTTTTTCCTTGTGGCCGGTCACCACATCAGTTTTCCTTGCTGGAGCCAGGGCAAACCAACACCGGTGGACTTGCTCTAAGAACAACACCGATCTGTTGTTGTTTAGAGCTAAAGCGTTCACAGCTAACTTGTTTCTCCAGCGTCGCCCAGACCCAGAGACTTGGTTCTTCATGGCGCTTCGTTGTCGTAAATTGGATTGGAAATATATACCAAATGATCTTCTGCAGTAGTTTTTGGAAAATACCAGCTTGAATTGGGTCCGATGCGTTGGATGTGGTGAATTTTTAAGGAAACTAATGGGGATGTGTTTGATATTTCTTGGTTTGGGATGTCGAGAACGTGTTGGAGGTGACAGTGTTGCTTCTTTGGTTCTACATAGATTGGAAGAGGAAGCTTCGACCTCCGAGAAGCGTTCTCAGTAACTTCTTTTTCGGCCTGTTTGGAACCAAAATCTTAGTAGAACAACACTTCATTTGTTAGACTTAACAATCATGCTTATGAATTAAACTGAGTCTATTAATCCAGATCCCATAAATTTCATAACAGGTTGATTGACTTTGTTTTTTTTTGGGCAATGAATACTTCATTAAAGCTGCAAACGCAGCAAACGAAACAAAAGAAGATACAAAAGCAAAAGAAACAAACAAACAACTAACTGAAGCTAGAAACTAAACTAACAAAGGAGGAGCAGGCAAGCCGTCAGTTTTAAGAACCTGCATCAATGAAAGTGGAGGTTGATTGATCCAATCTCCCAAATCCACCCCCATTTTAGCTCGCGTAGCAAGCCAATCTGCCGCAGCGTTACACTTTATCTTGACCAAACTCCAAATCTACAGAGGCATCTCAATCTTAATCTTCCTAATGTCTCTCAAAAGAGGATAGATATGCCATAAATTTGTGTAAGGCTTCGAAACAATTGCCGAAAACAATTGTTCAGAATCCATTTCAACACTTACCAAAGGGAAATCCAGATTTCTAGCTGAAGTCAATCCCTCTAAGACAGCAATAGCTTCCGCATGCAAAGCAGAGTTTGCCAAGCAGGTTTTAACTCTCCCATTAATAATTGTACCAGTAAAATCTCTGATAATGCATCCAATCCCAGCTCTATTGGTTGTTGAATTCCAAGCCCCATCACAATTCAGCTTTACAGTAGGAAACAAAGGAGCATACCACTTCAGACTCTCGATAGAAGAACTTCGGATTGATCCACAGACATTTGATGAACCAGAGACAAGCAGGCCACAATATTCTGAAACAGCAGCTTTGATTTGAGCAATTACCCCCCAAGGACTAGGTTCTCGGTGATCATAAACAGCTGCGCACCTTTCCTTCCAGATGATCCAGAGAGCAAAGGAAATCCAACAAGAGAGAACCGTTTTGCTTTTATGAACAACTTTCATCATCTCACAAACACCAGAAAACCAAGCATCAAAAGTAGTAATAGCTGCTAGATCCACCTTGTAATTAACAGGCAAACCAAACCACACTCCTATGGTCCAAGGACATTGAAGTAACAAATGCTCAATAGTTTCCATATGATCCAAACAAAACGGACAAAGAGGAGAGGGGGTCACCTTTTTAATAAAGAGATTAGCCATAGTTGGAAGTGCATTAGTACAAGCCCTCCAAAGGAAATGCTTGACTTTAGGGGTAGAAGAAACGTTCCACAATTGTTTCCAAACTATAGGATCAACAATATGTGAAGAGTGAGCTGATTGCAATGATGCCTTACTTCTCCCTCCATGCTGCACATGATACCCATACCTGACTGAATAAGAACCACATTTCTCAAAAGGCCAGACTAACTTATCAGGTTCCCAAGTAGAGGACAATGGGATGGACTCAATAGCAACGACCTCAGCATGTGTCAAATGCTGAGCAAAGGAATCCAGATTCCAAGAAGTTGAAGACCAATCAACCAGGTCTGCAACCCTCTGAAAAGGATCAAACTCAGAAGCATACAGATGAGCAGCACGCAATCTCCCACCTAAAATCCCTGGAATCCATTTATCTTTCCAAGTACTAATGGACTCCCCATTGAGTACTTGCCAGAAAGCATGATCAGTTAATAAATTTCTTCCCTCCAGAATGCTACTCCAAGCCCACGAAGCTCTGGGGCCTTTAGAAGCCGACAAGAAATCACAATCAGGAAAATATAATCCCTTGAGCACTTGAACCCATAAAGCTTCAGGTTGTTGAATAATTCTCCACCCTCATTTGGCAAGGAGGGCTAAATTGAAATCTCGCAGACACCTGAAACCCATACCGCCCTCCTCCTTAGGCAATCCAAGCTTTTCCCAACTCAACCAATGCACCTTTCCCCCCATATCAGTCTGTCCCCACCAAAAGTTCGCAATTAGAGAATCAATCTCCTTACACAGCCCATCAGTGAATAGAAATAATGCCATAGGATAGGCAGGGATAGCCAAAATGACCGATTTCACAAGAATTTCTTTCCCAGCCTGGGTGAGATTCAACTGTTTCCAACCCTGAATTTTTTTAGAGATTCTATCTTTCACAAAAGCCAAAGCCTGCTTTTTGGATCTTCCCCATAAAGTAGGGAGTCCAAGATACTTGCCAGGATCATCTGATCCATGAACACCCAAATTATCGCTGATATTCAATTGAAGCTCTAGAGGTGTATTGAGACTAAAAAAACAAACTTGATTTGCTGAAATTGACTCGCTGACCTGATGCAGTACAGTAGTTTGTGAGAATGGTCATCATTGATTGACAATTTTCTACAGAAGCCTTCACAAAGAAGAGGGAATCGTCAGCAAACAATAGATGTGAAATCGAGGGACCTTTTGCACCCATTTGAACACCAACTAGGGAGTGATTTAAGCAAGCCCTATTGATCATTGCAGTTAAAACTTCGGCAACCAAAATGAATAAGTACGGGGACAAAGGATCCCCCTGCCTCAAGCCCCGTGAAGGAGAGAAAGTAGGCCCTGGTTTTCCATTTAGTAAAACAGAGAATGAAACTGTATTCAAGCATTTCATTATCAAGTTAACCCAACTTGCAGCAAAACCCATCTTAAGCATAACAGCTTGAAGAAAGTCCCACTCAATACGATCGTAAGCTTTGTTCATATCAATCTTTAACCCCATATCATAATCTATGCCACTTCTCTTGTTCTTAAGATAGTGAAATACCTCATGAACTACAATAATGTTGTCTTGTATTTGTCTGTCATGAACAAATGTAGCTTGATTAAAGGAAATAAGAGAAGGAAGGATGGATCTCAACCGGTTAGCTAAAACCTTTGACAACACCTTATTAGAGAAATTGCACAGGCTAATTGGTCGAAACTGCCTAATCTGATCAGGGTGAGGGACCTTAGGAATCAGGACAATATGTGTTTTGTTCATGGAATGGATTAATGAGCCAGAATTGATGAAATCCATAGTAGATTGTGAAACCACAGAACAAACAACCTCCCAGTAGGTTTGATAAAAAGTACCTTGAAAACCATCTGGGACAGGTGCCTTAAGAGCACCAAGTTGAAAAACTGCATCCTTGACCTCGTCAATCGTAACTTGCTGCAAAAGATTGTCATTCATTTCAGATGAAACAAGTGGACTAATGCAATTGAGTGCTTCATCCCCGTTTCTTTCACCCTCTGATGAAAATAACTCCTTGAAGTACTCAGTGAAACCTTCATTCACAGCTTTGTCACCCTCCAACCAGTTCCCATTCGTTGCTTTAACAAGTCGGATTTTATTCCTATGCCTTCTTTGGACTGTACTCAAATGGAAAAAACGAGTATTTTATCCCCAGCTCGAAGCCAATTCACTCTGGATCTTTGATGCCAAAAAGATTCTTCCCGTGGCCAGAGCTCATCCAGATTCAGGACTATTGCCTCCATCCTCTCTTTATGCACTTCATAAGAACCATGACTAGAAAGATGATTCAACTCCCCCATTAGAGAATCAATTTGTTTCTTAGAATTCCTAAAACACTTGCTGCTCTAGCTCTTCAAACCCACCTTACAGTATCTAAGTTTCTTTTTCCACTGAAGTTGAGAGTTGCCACTAACAGTTTTCTTCCAATTATGATTTACCACTTCGAAACACTCAGGATCACGTTTCCAACGTTCCTCAAACTTGAAAAGTTTAGGAGCTTTAGAATCCATAGGAGAGCAAGACACAAGAACTGGCGAGTGATCGGAACCCACATTGGGATAATTGAAAATTTCAGTCTGAGGCCAAGTATCATACCATGTACCATTAACCAAAGCTCGATCCAATCGTTCTTGCAATAAGGAGCCGTCTATCTTTTTCCTGAACCAACTGAAAGCAGACCCTTGAAATCCCATATCAATAAGCCTTGCCTTGAAGATAAAGTCCCTGAACATCTTCATTCTTGCCTCACTTCTGGGAGCCCCCCCTAGAGCCTCATCATTGCTTAGAAGCTCATTGAAATCCCCAATACAAAGCCAAGTCTCAGATATTGAACGAGCAATAGAGCATAACTTATTCCAGAAAGCTTGCTTCCCATCTTGCGGAGGGCCGTAGATGAAAGTGACCCGACTAACAAGGTTAGCCTCTGTATCAGTAATTCTTGTATCGATAAAATTTTTAGCACTATCTAGAACATCTACTACCAATTTGTCAATCCACCAAAGAGCTAAACCTCCAGATAAGCCAAGCAGCCCTTTTGGATCCACCCTGAAGCCATTAGAAAAACCCAATTTCTTCCTGACATTATCAACTGTGTAACCTTTATTTTTTGTTTCCATAAGAAAAACCAAACTAGGATCCAGTGTACTCTTAAGATGTCCAAGAGTACTTTCAGTCAAGGTTGGACCCAAACCTTGACAATTCCAAGAGAGGATCCTCATGGTGGCCTTGTGGCGGTAATAGGCCCGCCACCACAGCCCTTTTCACTATCCATAGCATCCCAAACAACCAAATGCATCACAGAAACATCAAATAGAGCAACCATGTTCCTTTCCATGATTAGCTGACCATTATGGTTTGACAATCGCAAAATAGCATTTGTGATCAAACTGATAAAGAGACAACTTCTCCCCAAAGTTGGAGGATGATCTCCCCTACCGATGCGAGTACGTTTAGATAACGAAAATCCGATTCTGGGTCCGCTAAATTCGCGAGTTGGAGATAAGCGGACGGGTCTTTAGCAGGTTTATTGATAGAGATCAATCGTTTTTTTCCGGGGATCCGACGAGCAAAACGACCCTCTTTATTTTCTATTCTGAATATAATAGAAAGGACTAATTTCAGTTTACCCCCCTGAGGTTAGGGTCGTCATCATGTTAGTCCCTCTAGTTTCAATTTAATCAGTAACACCCTTGTACTCTCAAATTTCATCATCCGTGTCCAATTTCTACTATTCTGTCCAATTTGGACCGTTAAGTCTGACTTTTGAGGGCTAAAATGGTCATTTCAAGACAAAAAAAAATTCATTTTTTGGGCTATATCTGTCACACCCCGAATTTTTGAATAAAGGATTCAAATCCGGAACATGACTAAAAAACAATACAAATAACGTTCTGAATTTTTCTCTCAGAAACAACCACTAGTTACACCTCTTGATATTACATAAACCAAATCCTCAAGCTACTTATTACAGCACACTCTCACCAAATCAAATAGTAAAACTCAAATGAGTATAATTCTCCTCACAAAACAAATGCTGTAAATCTAATACTAATACTCTAAACCGCACGATCACTGCTCTGATTCTCCTGACCTGTGAGATTACCCGCTACACAATTTGAATAGTGTACCGGGAATTGCAACAACACAAAACCCGGTAAGCTTTTGACAGCCCGTATGAGTAAACAAGAAAGAACTGTTGATTTATTCAATTATATTTATTATAACTCAAGTAAACAATCAACACAGTCACACGGTAACTCCAAAAATCACATAAACATAAAAGCAAGTATATTCTCGATACTCTCTTTTAAAACTCAACATTTGACTGATCACAACCAACAACTATTGCAACATTAATATGTGAAATAACATTAAAGCAAAGCATGCTTGATTCTCTTTTCACTAACACCTTCACATATTAACAATATATCACAGATAGATATTTGATCAAAATAATATAAGTACACTTTTCATTTTAGTGAATTTTCGGATTAACTGGTAACAAATCATAAATCCACGTGTTAGGGTCCATACTACCAAAACACGGGAAAGCCAGGTTGACTGGTAACAATTCATAAATCCACGTGCTAGGGTCCATAATACCAAAGCACGGGAAACCACATGCTAGGGTCCATAATACCAAAGCATGGGTAAGCCGCAGCATACCAGGGTCCAACGTACTATACCCAAGTATGTATACTCAAAGTAAGCAACCTTCCTAAGAGTATAATAGTGCACTATCTGAAGGGACTAGGGCCCAGGCTTAACGTCTCATATCACAAAACAATTTTACCAGTAATTCATTTAAGCACGGGGTTGTAGAAATCACCCGGCTTCACAATTGTACTTCTCAGACAAAATCAAATTCCAGACATAATCAAATTCACAAAATACAATCTTTATGATTTATAGATCGTATATGTGTATATGTACACCACATAAAGAGACATATTATTTCAAGACAAATCTTTATTTCTTAAAATAATTTCCACATATTCACAATTGGGCATATAAAATAGCTTTCACACCACATGATCAACATTTCATTATTCAACAATTAAATGCGAGATTAATAGCTTGAATAATATCCAATTCATTCTCAATCATTTCATCACACCAATCACACGTCAACCAATATATATATTCCACGTAAATATATATATATATATATATATATATATATATATATATATATATATATATATACGTAATCATCCGCTCAGGGATGACCACTAATACCAACTATAGTTCAAGCATAAAAACCGTGAAATTCATTTGTATAATAAAATCATTTTACTTACCTATGGACCGTAGTTGATCAAGTCCATATAATTTAAAACAAATATTTATTCCACAAATATTTTCACACAATTGCGACAAAAATAAAGTAATTAAATTTATTCGGTTCGTAATATGAACCACGTGAGGTTTACTCACCTCTAATCCAGCTGCGTCTTCTAAAAAGCCAAATATATCAATCCGAATCGTCCACCAAATCAATCCATCGATCACCTAATCCAATAATGATCTTAACTTAGCCAACAACTCATAAACGTACTTAAACGATGATCCAACGGTCGGATTGAAATTAAACGATGATCCAACGGTCGGATCGAAATTATATGATGATCCAACGGTCGGATCCTCACTGATCGCCCTTAGGATCATCCTCCAATATTATCACGAAGATCCAACGATCCAATCTTCCTGAATTGCCCTTACTAATATCTCCATAATTTTATATGAAAATCCGACGGTCAGATTCTCACGAATCGCCTTCCGAATTACTGTTTTACAATTATATGAAGATCCAACGGTCGGATCTTCGCCCGTGACCTCACAAAGTCATCGGTACAGTCATACGATCAACATATCTAAATTTGAAGCAAAACCAATGGTCTGATCTTCGCAGATCCTAAACCGAAGATAAAACGTAAAAACTGTAAATAGTAACGTAAAAACGTAAATCCACTATTTATCAACTTTTTCTAACTTGACCATGTTATATATCAAAACGCTCGTATGGATGCATAGATCATCGCCTAGATAATGAAAACTCGAAATATGGTCTGACGCGCCGCCACAAGCGGTGGTCAGTGGGCGGTCAACGCGGCGGTCAACTCCGGGTCAACCACCTCCGATGGCAAAGCGACCAACTACAAACTTGTTCAAAATGAAAGGATGATCGACTTCCATACCTGGAGCTAAGTCTGGTTTGGCCTAGATCGTCCTAGATCAAGCTTGGAAGTTGGATTAATCTCGTGCGTCTGATCAGATTCCAGATTGAATCAGAGACGTCGAAATCTTCAACTCGTGATCTTTCACTCCACACTCAAAATCGTCGTGCAAGGCTCATATGGGTATGATCAGGGGGAGAAGGACAACCCAAAACCGAGAGGATCGGTTGAGGTGATGCCGGAAAACTGGAAATCCGGCCGGGTTGGATTTTGGGCACGGGGAGGCTTCGATCCACGTCTGGGGGCAGCGGCGGGGCAAGGCGACAGCAGGGGGTGACTGGGCGTGCGGAGGCGAGCTCGGGAAGTGCCGGGTCGTGGCCGGAGGACGCCGGAGGAGTGAGATGGGGCCGGGTCGGGTTGAGCGGTTCGGCCGCGTGGGAGAGGAGAGAGAACGGAGAGTTTCGGGGGCCAAAACGCAAAAATGAGAAAATTTCGTCCTTAATGAAATAATTCGGATTTTTCACCTATTTATAGAAAAATCTCAATTTTCAAATATTCATAACTTATTCATACGAACTCCGAATATTGCGTTCCACATATGCACGAGATCGTATCGACGAGCTCTACAACTTTCATGAAGGAAGTTTTCCCAAATTCCGTATGTATAAAAAGTCAATTTCCACGAGCCCCTAAATAACGTTCGATTTTGAAAATAAAATCGTTCGAACTAATTCCACAACTTTTCCAAGCTTCGTACTCGCTCCTACTATCGTGAAATCATTTCTAAAAATCCACGAAATTTAATTTGGATTTTCCGGGGTATTACAATATCCACCCCACAGCCCACAACTGGAGATGACCTAAAACTTAGGATAGCCAATTAAAACTCATTTTTTAGGTTTTCAAAGTTGATCAATGTTTGGATGGAGGAATTGACGAATTAAAACAAGTTAATTTGATAGAAAAGTACTACATTGGGAAATTTTGAAAACTTAGGATAGCAAATTAGCTGAAATAAAACTTAGAATGGTAAATTAATTAGTTAATTATAAAAACCTAGATTAAGAAATTAACAGAAATAAAATTAACGTAGAATAGCAAATTGGCACTTTAATAAAACTTGGAGTAACAAATTAACTATTAAGCCTATAATTTTTAGAACAAATATCACAACCACAGTCCTACGAGGAAACTCTAAATCAAATAACAAGATAAATAAGACATCTACAGAGGAGTATACTCTATGTGAAAAAGAGGAGCAGCTCATCGGAACAGTTACACAACATATATAGTAATATAGGTGACCTAAACATTAACGGGGAAAAAGCTTGTTGATCAAGGTACGTAGCTATGGAGGAGAAGTAACAATTGTAGCAACCAAACATTGCCTGGATCTTTGAGTTATAGAGGATTTGGTGCAATATCAAATGAGAGGATTTGGTGCAATATCAAACTGTCCCTTAGGTGAACAAATCTGTGTAAAACTAAGAAACAGTGTTAATACACTACAACAGAAAATCTAATTTGCGAGGAACAACTTCCTCGCTAAAAATCGAGATTTCCTCGCCATAGTGTTTTGACGAGGAAAATATTTTGGTCGTCAGTTCCTCGTAGTAGGCTGGTCAAGAAAAGTTTCTATGAGGAAAATACTATTTCCTCGCCAAACTCTTTTCTCGATGAAAATACTTTTTTCTCGCCATTATACTTTAGCTAGAACTTTTTTTCTCGCCAAAACTCATACTTTTTCTTCACTGAAAAATTTTGAGGGCTAAATAATAGTCGTTAAATATATTTCCCGATGAAATAGATTTTATAGCTAAACTATTATTTCCTCGCTAATGATAAGTAATAGTATAGAAATTATAAATAATAAAAAATTTAAATACACTTTTTGGGACAAAAATATTTTCGTCGTTATAGATAGATATAGCTTTGGGCGATGAAGTTTTTCCTCGCTATAAGCTATCTTCAACGAGAAAATTTTATTTCCCTTGTACTATGTATGCTTATAGCGAGGAAACCATTCCTCCCTAATTGTACTCAATGACGAGGAACTTTATTTTTGTCATAAGAGTCCATAATGAGAAAATTTATTTTTATTGCAATTGTTTGGTTATGGCGAGAAATAAGATGAGTAGACAAAAGAAATATATACTATATACTAAAGTTTCACCATTGGTCAATACAACAAAGACGATCATTTAATGATAGATATATCTCAATCGACTCCCTACGCTCTCTGCTAGGGTTTGAGGCGCGGCGCCTCTCATGGGGTGTTCGCGACCTGAATCTTCTCCATTCTTGGAGATCTTTTTAGGCTGCGGCCTATGTCTGTTTGCCCTTGTCGCTTTCGGGAGCAATGGGTTATTGTGGGGTGAGAATCTTGAGGGGCCGGTGCTGCTCTTTGACGATGGCTGCTTCGTTTTGGGTCGTGCGGCAGGGTTCAGACTGGAGTGGGCGGCGGTTGCTGGCGGTGGAACCGTTTGGGGTTTGTGGGATCCAGGTGTATTGGATTGGTTTCCTTGCAACCACAATGGGTTCAGCGATTTGACAAGATCTTATCCTCCCTTGGCTAGTTTGTTTGCCTCTGGTTGTGAATCTGTAGGTACTCGCAGGCGATCTGGTAGCATGGGATTATGCCAGCGGTGGGATTCGCGGTGGGGCTGGTCGTGGGCGTCGTGGCTCAGTGTTAGGCGCCGACGGTGCACACAGCTACGGGGTTGGGCCTCCGTTTGTTGGGGCTACGATGGCGGCGACCTGTTGGTCGGCGATGGTTATAGCAGCCAGGCGGCTTTTTCCCCTGTCAGTTACGGGGCCGTGTGTGACGGCGCTGGTTTTCTGGTGGATGGTATCAGGATCCGGATCTGGGATCCGGGTGGGCTTGGCAAATGGAGCCGGATCTGGGATCCGGGTGGAGTTTGGTATTGGCCTGCGGCCCACTATCTTTGGTGGGCTTTTTATGGTTCGCTAGATTGGATTAGGGCTCCTGTGATTTACTATTGGATTCAGGACCCAATTTTATGGTATTTGTTCGTGAAAGATCGTCTGCCAACATGGCCATGTTCTGACACCCTTGGCCGGCGTCGATCTTTAGGTGGGAGAGTGCCTTCATTCCGACGCCAAGTTGATTTTTGTCAATTTGTGTGTTGGAGTTCGATGGGTAGTCAAACCACCGACTACTCAATTCACTACACGGCTGCAATCCGTAGTGTAAAATCAGTGCTGCGTCTCGACGTTGTTGCTCCTTGCATTATTAAGTTTTTATATTTCATATGTATTTTCTTTTTCGTACTGTTTCTTGATGTCTTTTGGCATCGTATCGTTGTAATTTTTCAATTTCAATAAATGGCTGACCTCCTTCGATTCAAAAAAAAAAAGAAATATATACTAAAATTAAAAGTAATAACTCAAAGTATTCCCTTACAATAAGTACTAATTCAAAGAAGTTATATCAATACTATATACTAATTCAAAAGAGTTTAGGGATCCTCCTCAATTTTGTTTTTGGCATCCTCCTGATCACTTCCCTAAATCTTGGAATCTCTTCTTTCCTTGCACTTGGAACTCGTCACTAGAAATGAAAGTCCTCTTTTAGAGATTTTGTAGAGAGCTTTAGCCTGCAGAGCATGGCAACAGGAGCCCACTTACGGATCAGAGCCTACAATTAAGATGTGAAGATGAATTAAATTTTAGCCACACATACGACTCCATATGAACTATACATATGACCCAAATGCTTGACAAAAACATCTCACTCTGAAGTGCTCATAGCAGATTGGAGAAATTTTCCTCATTGAAACAAATACAGCTATGAAAGAGACTAAATTGTACAAAAAACAAGAAAGCTGCAGAAATTAAAGAAGAGCAATGATAAATAAAGACAACCCTAAATAAGCTTAGCAATAGCAAAAGCATACATCACCACCATCAGGCACAAGTGATAAATATTGTGAACCCCCACAAGCACAGAAGGTTGTTTCAGTAGATGAAGAAAATTCCACTGTCATGTAATGGCTCATCTACCAGTATGCCACCATAAAACACTAAAACCGTACAAGTGATTTGGTATTGAAACAAACAGTATAGTACTGGAGAGCTTGCATGCAACATTGTTCATACAAGTACCATGGGAATCATATTAATTAAACATAACGATCCTCACAATTCTAATCTATAATTTTGATGTCACCAAGGAAATGGTATAGACTACTTTGTATCATATACAAATCAAATAAGACTAATCTGTAACACTAACCTGTTGATTCAAGTCTCTCGCCTTATCTGCATATGCACGAGACTTTGATTTTAAACGATTAGACATTTGGCTGACCTCTACAAAATTCAAATTTGGGAGCTATTTTATCACTTATACAGAAGCCAAAACCTTCCCTTTAGAAGCAAACAGAAAACTTACAGTCCAACTTTTCACCGACGCCAAGAACTTCCTGAACATTGCAAGTCATTATTTGGTGGACTTCATAGAGTTCATTATTCAACTTTGAAATAGTCCGCTGAGTACAAGTGTCCTGGTACAATTTCTTGGTTCTCTGTATGAATGTATCTTTTAAACATAAAAAGTAAAAGGAAATTAAACTCAGAAAAAGAAGCACCAAAACATAAAGCAAAATTACATAATTTCACACAACTATGAAAGAGTTCAAGTTATGGCAGTAAACCTACCGAATTTAATAAAAGCATATATGGTCTTGCAGGTGCTAAAGCTCCCTACCTAATGATTAAGAAGGTCATGAGATTAGCTATCGAAACTTTCAATAGCAAAAGAGTGCGTTATACTCCATATGGTGGATCAAAAAGGCTGTTTTTGAAATTTGTTTTTATGTATTAATGTAATCTGAGAACTAGGACCTTTTAGTACTTATACCAGTGTAAAGTATTCAGTCCAAGGTCCTGGCCAATATCTATCTCTAGGAACCTCCATATACTCTCACTAGAGAAAAGGAGTTCAAGGAAAACCTTCAGAATGACCAAACATCATTGCATTTTGATGCAACAATGTGCTGTCACTCATCGTCCTTCAATCATTGTAATAGTAGCTTCATTTATGGAGGAATTAGTATGTTCATACTGCGGTTGAGGATGAGAAAATGAGTTTTGCACAGTGAATTCAGGCCTCTTAGGTTGTGGACCATCTTTCTCGTTACTTAGCATTAAAGCAATATCTTTCATGGTTGGCCTATCCGCAACATTATCCTGTACACAAAGAAGCCCAATGTGCACACATTTCAATACTTCTGATGAGGAATATAAATCACCCAATACCTCATCTACCAATTCCAATCCCTTGCCTTCATACAGAAGTTCCATGCCTGAAAAAAAAAATCCACAAGTCCCATGTTATTGTTAAGACTGGTGCGTTCAGCTCCAGATTTATGGTCTAAGATATATGAGATAGCTCGACAGCTAATAAAACTCACTATTTTACATTGAACTTACATGGGCTAGAAAGCCTAGTTGTTGGTCATATAAAAAAAAGTTGTTATTCTTCTTGCCGCTAATAATCTCCAATTCCAAAACCCCGAAACTATAGACATCAGATTTTTCAGAAAATATCCCACCCAAGGCATACTCTGGAGACATATAGCCACTGTGTAGAAATTAAAATCATTAATTAGTATGAAACTGATTTCTGGCTTAAGGTAAAATACCATGCATGTAACTGAAAAGAACAGATTCTTACCGTGTTCCCACAACCTTCTGTGTATTTTCTATACATTGTGTTCCTTCAACTATGCGTGCCAATCCAAAATCTGAAATTTTTGGTTTCATTTTTTCATCCAGGAGAATGTTGCTGACTTTCAGATCTCTATGTATTACCTTCACATAGGAATCATGATGGAGATAAAGAAGCCCTCTAGCAACACCCTGAATAATATTAAAGCGTCTATCCCAATCAAGCTCTCCTCTCCTCATTGGATCTAATGAAATAATTAATACGACCATTAGAATGTGATCAGCTATGTTAATTATTCATATTTCCAATGCATTCAGTGACTCAGTAATGATCAACATGATGAAAATAATTTTCTTCAAAGGACTTCAATCTAGACTTCTAATAACCTTTCTCCTCTGATTAAAACTAGAATTCTAATATAGCCTTTAATTGTTAGGAAATGCAGATAGTGTAGGAAATGCACCGTACGTGAATAGATAAAATACATTCAATGTTAATTGATGGAAAATATGTGCCCTGGCAATTCAGTATTTCAGTTCATGTGAATTCACTCGTTAGTACTTAGTAGGCAGTTTTAATTCTAAAATGTAATTGCTGGATTATACTAAGCTTTTGGCATCTTACTTTAGTAAGAGTCTCTTTATAAAGAGCTCAGAGACAACAATTACTGGTAACAGAACAAGATAGCACTATAGGAAACTGCAACCATCATAAAGTGACAGTGAAACTAACCAAATAGAAACGTATCCAAGCTTTTGTTTGGCATGAACTCATAGACCAGTAACTTCTCGTCCTCTTTAATGCAGCAACCCATCATCCTAACAAGATTTTTGTGTTGAAGATTGGAGATCAACAACATCTCATTCTTGAACTCTTCAATGCCTTGTCCTGAGCTACTAGATAGTCTTTTTACAGCTATTTCCTTCCCGTCTTGTAGTATACCCTATACAAGGTCCACAAGTTAATTAATCATGGTGTTCATGTTTGTATTCTTCTACCTCTTACAATGCTATATTACCCTCAAGTAAACAAATAAGTACCTTATAAACAGGACCAAAGCCTCCTTGCCCGAGTTTGTTTGTAATGCTGAAATTGTCTGTAGCAGTTAACATGGTATCAAAATCATAGATCAATAGCTCTGATGGATCATGTTTCCCAATATATTCTCGAAGAATATCCCTAGAAGTTGGAATCGATCCTGTTCATTGAAAGTTAATTTGCATGTATAAATGTCTAACACCGAATCAGAATAAAACAACAAAAGTCATGGATATCAACCAGTATATATATAACTATATATGCTCTTATACAGTTCTGCAGGGAAGTTATACTAATTTGATTAGTACTTTAGTACTTCAGGGAGATACCTATAAATGTGCTAATGCATCAGAAAAATTAATCTCTTCTATCTCATTCTCTTACCCTTTTGGTTAGCTCGCAATTTGTGCAAACCGAACAGTATGGCAACCAAGACAATCATTAAACCAATAGCTGTAAGGATGGCAATCAACTTAATTGGCTTTCCTTCACCTGCAAATGAATCTACAAGAAGAAAACAAACATGAGAAAAAGATGAGATATTGCTAACTCCAGTATTGCAAGGATTGTTATTATTTACCTAGTTCTTTGCGTGCTAGGCGAATATAAAGATCAACACCTCCCCAGGACAACTCCACTATATCTATAAGGCCTGTTTGAGCCCAAAAGTAATTTTGGCAATATCCTTTAGTGGATCTAGCACAGCAGGCCGATACATGCGGCCCAAAAAATAAGCCTACTGGGGTTTGGGTTACAGCTTCGCCCATTCCGGAATCCATGAGGAAAATGAAACCTTATTGGAGTCAAGTAGCAGAGATTGACTAGGAAACTTCAATCAATAATCCTTCTACAACAAGGAGCAGTCAAAACCCTAGGTATATATACCAGGTTTCAAGGACGAATTAAGGACCTCTCTCATATCAATCAATCCTAGCGATTACAAAGCCTCCCCGGAGCAAACCTTCAACCTTGTTGAAACCCGGTGACCGTGCGCCAGTCCTAGTCTCTCCAAGAGCCGACTGTCAGCATCACCAGACCAACCCGGCGACCGTACTTCCAGTCCCAGTCTCCCAGCGAGCCGACTGCGAGCGCAACCGCCACCGTTACTACCAGCGAAGCAAGGGTAACGCCCTCGCAACCCAGCGAAGCTAAAGTCACGCTTTAGCGCAACCCGTACTTCTCCCAACTTCCCAGTGATTGCTCTGCTTAGTCTGCAATACTAAGTATCGATTCGGTGACGCGAAGAGATCACACCCAAAGTCCTTATCCGTAAGGCATAAAGTCTTTATCCGAAAGGCTAGAGAAGAACCCTGTGACGAGGTTGGTGCTCTCCTCGTCCACAAACGTTTGAAGAAGAAGTCAGGTCAAGGGACTACCCCGACGACTGCACCCCACGGTGCTGGCACGCCTGCGCACACGCTCAAAAGAGACAGTTTGCAAGGCAACTGGTTTTGGAGCCAAACATTTTGGCACGCTCAGTGGGACCAACTAAGTGTCTCTTCGTGAACGTTAGCCATTGGGAAGTCAAGCGAAAACCCTTACAAAAAGGGCTACGCTAACTGCTCAAAACACAAGACCTCCAGTTACAAACCGCATCCTCGCGCGGATTGTCGTGGTCTGTCAGAAGAACAAGTGATTCAAAGATTCTCCCTTCATCCCCAATTCCCCGATATGTCAACTGAACAGGGAGAGAGTCACTCGACCGCTACTGAGGGTCAAACTGTCATTACTAATCAGGCCAGTGAGCCTGTCGCTACCCCTGTCTCCAATACGGTGGGGAGTGAAGAATCAGAGGATTTCGTTGAGAAGCCTATTCCAGAGGGAGCGACCGTCGAGGTTGCATGCGCGATCATCTCAGAAAACATTGAAAACCATCGCAAGAAGATGGCTGCTGATCTGAAAAGGGAGAACGCGAAAACAGATAGAATCTTACGCGAAATAAACCAGCGTATTTCCCAACAAGCTATGGAAACTGAGCAACTGATGTCGCAAACTGAGAGTGCATTAAAAGCTCAAGCTATAAGCATCGCAGATGCCCAGAGTCAGCAGCAGAAAAAGATCATTGATGCTCTTGCGAATCATACCAAGCAAACAGCATCAGATATGGCAGGTCTTCGCAAAGATGGAGCAACTCTCGCAACCGAGGTGGCCATGCAAAGAGCTGAGTTGAACCAAGCTAAAGAAGTGTTGAATAAGACGTTAGGAGATCCTAACGCTATCCTTGGTTCCCTGGGCCAACCATCTGGTTCAGGTAAATATGTGCCGCCAAATCAGCGGGAAAAGGGTAGCAGCAGTACCGCTACACCTGCCGCGACCGTTGCTACCACGCAATTGAGAGATAAGGAACGAGCCCTGGTTATTGGCGGCAGCAAGGAAAAAACCACACTGTCAGGTGGACAGACCACCAGACAGAAGCAGCAGGCATCGAAAGGTGTTGAAACTTCGTCCGACTCCGCTGTGTTCATTCAGTACGACAGCGATGGGGCAGAGAATGTATACCAAGAGTTGCCAGGAAGCTATTATGGGATTGACCAGGCTGGTAACCCGATCAAGATAACAGCTTTGGCAAAAGAGATGCTTATGCCAGCAGTGACTCTTCAACAGCCAGCTACAACCCGCGTTGTGCAGATAGGAGAAGGGACAGCGACTGTAAACCAAGCAATACCTGTGCAGCCTGTTCGCCATACAGTGGCAATACCACCTCCTCCTCCTCCGGGTCCAGAATATGTGAGACGAGATGAGGTAGAGGAGATGATCAGACAGGCTAACCCTAGGGCCCAGATGGATGGGGTCTATGAGGGACCTTTCCCACCGCACATAATGCTCGCGCCCTTCCCCAGGGGTTATAAAAACATCATATTTGCTACCTTTTCAGGGGAGGATACCGAGAATGCGGCAACTCATCTGGCCAGGTTCAGGGTACAATGCGGCCAGTACCAGAATGATGACATCCTCAAGTGCAGGATCTTTGGCACTTCTCTGTCAGGGGCTGCCTTTAGGTGGTTCTCCAAACTGCGACCAGGAACTGTGGCAGATTGGCCTACAATGGAAAAGCTCTTCCGAGAGACTTTTGGGGCCACAGAGCCTGAGGTAGACTTGGCTTCTCTCACCCAGATGGCCCAATAGCCCACGGAGTCCGCTGTGGCCTACCTTCAGCGCTTCCAGATTCAGAAGGCCAAACTGAATGTGATCCTGCCGGAGAAAGAGTTGATCAATTTGGCGATCAAAGGCTTAGAGCCGCGCCAGCGAAAGAAGCAGCATGGAAGCATGATTCAGTCAATGGGAGAGCTCATCACAGAGGTGGGAAGCTTCGAACATCTCCTCAGAGAAACTGATGCCAGGAAGAATGCGTCCAGAGGGACATATGTACCAGGGAAAAATCACACCATAGTGGCCCTGAGCTACCAGCCGGCTACGTATGATCCTTACTATAACTATCATAGTGAGGATTTGGTTTAGGATGACGATGAGGAAGATGAGAGCGACATCGCCGCTTATGAACTGACAGGGAGAAAGAACCCAGCCTTGAAGCAACTGAAAATCTCCAAGGAACCTGTCAAGATCAAATCGATGGCCTTCACTAAACCTGAGTTCGCGGCGTATACATATGATGCCAACAAGGCACACGAGATTCTAGATGAGATGATCGCCGCGAAGATGGTGAAGACCGACTTTGGACCTTTCCCTCGACCAGATCAGCTGAAAGGAAAGAAGTATTGTAAATTCCATAACTTGTGGAACCATAATACAGCTGATTGTGTGAAGCTCAAGGACCAGATTCAGGTATGGCTCAATAACGGTAGTCTTCAAGTGGAGGCTCCAGTAACTGCAGCAGCGCTTGTTGACCTAAACCCTTTTCCTGATACTGGGATCAACATGGTCGATGTGAACTGGACCAAGCAGAACCAGAGGAAACCAACCCTGGATTTGAACACAAAGGGGCGAGAAGGAGAGCTTAACGAGGCCCCTGCCCAGAAGAAGGCTAAACCATTTGGCCAAGCCTCACCCGTAGTGTTATGCTCGCGGTGCAAGGAAGAGTGTGGCATCCAGGTGTCGCACGAAGAGGTCGAGCAGACATTTCGTTTTGGCTCTCTCCCGCCCATCAAGTGGGCCTCGCCATCGCGAAACTATCAACTTTCCAGCCCGAGAAAAAGGGAGGAATTGGGGTCACCTACAAAGGACTCTAATCTGTTTAAGAAGCTGAGGGCAGCTACGGTTGATCAGCAGACAGAGGAGAAGGTTGCAAACAAGCACAAAGACATTCTGACAAAACCCTACATACCACCTGCTTCAACCGCTACCATCAAGGAAGGGAAGTGGTACACCAGGGAGAAGGGGAAGGCAGTGGAGATAAGTCCTTCCAAAAAGCGAAAACTGCAGCGCAGGTTTGGGGAAGCCAAGCGCACGCTCGAGGCTTTAGACCAGGGCTTGATCAAACCTTCACAATTGGTCAAATCGCCTGTGCAGTATCAGAAGGAGATGGAAGCACTTGCTGCCAAGCCATTAGTGGCCCCTCGCAGTTTGCGAAAGCAAGCGAGCTCAGCAATAGGGGTTTCTGAGCCCAGTGTTTTTTGCAGAATTACCAAGGAGAGAACACTTCCGCCAGCCAGAAAGGAGAGCTCGCCGTCCAGGCGACCGCACGTCAAGCGCCGTGTGTTTCGCGATGAACCAGAAGCCAAATCCTCAGTTTTCGAGAGACTGGGGGGCAAGAATAGGACTACCGACACTTTACAGTGGAGACCTAAAAAAGTCTAGAGTGTGGTAGTTGCTCCCCTAGAGGCAGATTCTGCTAGGGAACCAAAATCAGTTTCCCCTGAAAAAGCTCCCGTGGTTCAGGAGCATGAGCAGTGTGAGGTAAAAGGCCTCACTGAGGAATCCTTAGTAGACAGGTTGGCTAAACAGGTCAACACGGTTATCCCTGTCAACGAACCCAAGCTCAACCTGGAGGACGACATAGGTGAATTAGATACGTCCTGCAATATGGTTTATGTGCTCCCAGCGCGGTATGCAATACCGGTCGCGGCTCAGGAATGCATAGAAGCTGAGGAATGTAATACACAGCCCCTGCAGATCACGTCAGCGGTCACAACACCGGTAGAAGAGATTGTCTGTCTGGAAACAGAGGACGCCAGCAGTAAAGAATTCTTCATGAGCTTCACTAGGCCAACACCTGCTATGGTCCAGCACATGAGACCTTTATACATCACGGCGGATGTTGGCGGTACCAAAGTTAGCAAGATCATGGTTGATACTGGAGCTGCTGTTAATGTCATTACTACTAGGACCATGCACTTGCTTGGAATCAAGAAGGAGAAAATCCAGTCAACGTCTCTCACTCTCAAGAACTTCGCGGGGACTGTAACAAAGACCTTGGGATTACTTTTCTTGCGTATCAAGGTAGGTCCAGCAGAGGGAGTTTATGCTTTCTTTGTGACAGATTGCTATGCGGCCTACAGCGCTATCCTGGGAAGGGACTGGATTCACCGGAGCTACTGTGTTCCGTCAACCCTCCATCAGGAACTTATTATGTGGAACAGGGAGACAGATAAAGCTGAGGTGATCAAAGCGGATCCTCGTCCATTCCCAGTTTCCGCAAACTATGTAGATGCCAGGTACTATTTGGAGCCTATCGCTCCATTGCAAGTCAGTGGCCTCGATAACAAAGGCCGCCCTACAGGGGTGACGGCCTCTGAACTAGCACAGTGGGGGCTTACGCTCGCAAAAGAAGGCTTGGAAAGGCCTGGCCACGCTGTGCCTAAACCCTTAAACGATTAATGGATTACGACCTTCCAGAGGAAGGGATAGAGGCCCTCCACTCGCTGTACGAAAGATTATCATCATATCTAGTGGAAAAGGAGGCCTATGAGCGAATCGCGACTTTGGAAATCGTTGAAGAAGAACTCTCTGATCAGGAACAAGAGGATGAGGTGGAGATTCAGCTCGCTCCGGCAGCGTTGGACGACACGCCTCCCAAAGTCAGAGACCCTACCGAGAAAGTCAATCTCGGGACAGCAGATGAGCCCATGGAAGTGGCTATCAGCGCTTACCTAGAGCCTAGCGAGAAACAGAGGCTTATCGACTTATTGCTAGAATTCAAAGACTGCTTTGCGGAAAAGTACGAGGATATGCCCGGCCTGTCACCAGACTTGGTTTGCCACCAGCTACCAATACTCCCTGACAAGAGGCCTGTGAAACAAGAACCGCGAAGAATGAATTCAGAAACTCAAATTCTCGTCAAAGAGGAGGTTGAAAAAATGCATAAATCAGGCATTATCAGGGTGGCCAAATACAATCAGTGGCTATCTAACATAGTGCCTGTCCGCAAGAAGAATGGCAAGATGAGGGTCTGCGTCGACTATAGAGACCTTAATACTGCTACACCTAAGGATGTCTACCCCATGCCGGTCGCGGATATGTTGGTAGACGCCGTTGCGCGACATGAACTATTGTCCTTCATGGACGGCACTGCAGGATATCACCAGATTCCGGTCGCGGAAGAAGACAGACACAAAACCGCATTCCGTTGCCCTGGGTTCGCGGGCGTTTTTGAATATGTGGTTATGCCTTTTGGACTGAAGAACGCTGGTGCGACTTATCAAAGAGCCATGAACCTAATCTTCCATGACATCCTTGGAAAGATTTTGGAGGTTTACATTGATGACGTGGTTGTCAAATCTCAGAAAAGAGGGGATCACATCACAGATCTCAGGAAAGTATTCGAGCGCATGCGACAGCACAAGCTTAAAATGAATCCCGCTAAGTGCGTTTTTGGGGTTCAAGCAGGAGACTTTCTTGGGTTCATTGTCCATCAAAGGGGAATTGAGGTCCCTGAAGACAAAGCGAGCGCAGTCATCAACGCATCTCCGCCACGCACGAAGAAAGAGCTGCAGCGTTTGCTCGGTAAAATCAACTTTTTGAGACGCTTTATCTCTAACTCTGCAGGTAAGATCCAGCCTTTCTCTCCTCTGTTGAAGCTACAGGGCCAGAGCGAGTTCGTCTGGGAGCATAAACACCAAGAGGCTTTTGATAAAATCAAGGCCTACCTGGCGAGCGCACCAGTGATCGTTCCTCCTAGGGCTGGATTCCCATTAAAACTATATATTTCTGCAGCTGAGGCCTCCATTGGCAGCCTGCTCGCCCAAGACGATGAGGATGGTGTCGAACATGCCATATTCTATCTTAGTAGGACACTCACAGACTGCGAGACAAGGTACACTCTGATGGAAAAGCTGTGTCTCACATTGTACTTCTCAGCATGCAAGCTGCGCCACTACATGTTATCCTTTACCACTTGCATCATCGCTCAGACTGACTTGGTCAAGTACATGCTGTCGCGGCCTATTCTGAGAGGCCGCATTGGCAAATGGGTATTGGCTTTATCTGAATTCTAGCTACAGTACGTGCCACAAAAGGCAGTAAAGGGACAGGCTATCGCAGATTTCCTGGCACACCACCCTACCTTGGACATCCCCGTAGTGAAGGAGTTAGAGATAGCAGCTGTAACCATAACTCGGCCAGATTTAGCGTGCATCCCAGAATACGCTATTCGGTATCAAGCTACAGTCTCCTTGCAGCCCTGGATACTGTACTTTGATGGTTCAAGAACGGAAACGTTAGCAGGGGCAGGGATTGTTCTGGAGAATCCAGCGGGCGATCGTTTTTCTTATTCTTTCCAGTTGGAGTTCAAATGTACAAACAATCAAGCAGAGTATGAGGCCCTGATCATTGGCCTAGAGGTTCTGCTAGAGTTGGGAGTAAGGGACGTTCAGGTACACGGCGACTCTTTGCTTATAATCAACCAGCTCCAAGGAAAGTACAAGTGTGAAAGCTTTTTGCTTATACCCTATTTGCATCGCGCCATTGAGCTTCTGGATCAATTCGATGATGCGGATTTGGAGCACATACCCCGTGAGCGCAACTTTGCGGCCAATGAGCTCGCTCAATTGGCTACGGGCATTACATTGAAGTATGGCGTTCGCGAGCGCATTCTGAAGGTCGAGCGCCGCACACTGCCTTCGTGGCTCGCGCGGCCTGACCCACCGGATGATCCAGTTGTCGCGGTTCTCGAGCCTATTGACGTCGATTGGCGCATTCCGCTGATTGACTACCTCAAGCAACCAGACCCTACAGCAGACAGGAAGACTCGTTTTCTTTCCTTGAATTATTTCCTCAGAGGTGACGAGCTGCGACGACGTGGGGAAGATGGCGTAGACTTTCGCTGTGTCTATGGCCGCGAAGCCAATGGGTTGATGCGCGAAGCGCACACGGGAGTATGTGGGGCCCATCAAGCAGGCCCCAAGATGCGTTGGCTTATCAGAAGACATGGGTATTATTGGCCCAGCATTTTGAAGGATTGTATCGCGTTCGCGAAAGGTTGCCAAGACTGTCAGGCGCATGGTCCAGTGCAGCACATTCCCAATATTCCCATGCAACCCATTATTAAACCTTGGCCTGCCCGAGGCTGGGCTTTGGACTTGATTGGGATGATTCACCCTCATTCCTCGCTCCAGCATAAGTTCATCATTATAGCCACTGATTCTTCACGAAATGGGTTGAGGCTGAACCTTTGAAGGAAGCTTCCGGCGCTACCATTCGCCAGTTTATCTTTCAGAATATTATTTGCAGGTTTGGCATTCCAGAAGTGTTGGTCTCAGACAGGGGGGCAACATTTATGGGCGGCGAGGTAGAGAAACTTGTCAAGGACTTGGGCATCCAGTTCGTCCACAGCACACCATATTATGCCCAATCCAATGGTCAAGCAGAGGCCAGTAACAAGATTATTATCACCTTGCTCAAGAAGATGCTTGTTGAAAACCCTAGACAGTGGCACGATACGTTGTATGAGACCTTATGGGCTTATCGTACCTCCAAGAGGAATCCCACTGCTACGACCCCATATGCACTAATGTTCGGTCATGATGCCATCTTACCGTTGGAGATCAACGTCCAGTCTCTGCGCGTCCAAGATCAGCATCACTTGATCGGGGAAGATTATGTTCAGGCGATGTGGCAAGAACACGAAGATCTCAGCGAGCAACGCTTGGCAGCTTTGGACAACTTGGTTTTGGAAAAGCAACGGATTGCTCGCGCCTATGACAAGAGGACGCTTGGCCGTAGTTACAAAGAGGGTGACTTGGTTTGGAAGGCTGTTTTGCCTTTTGGCGAGAAGTTGACCGGTCGCTGTAAATGGACTCCGCGATGGGAAGGACCCTTCGTTGTTCATCGCATTCTGGAGCGCGGGGCCTTTCACCTCAAAAATTTGGATGGCGACCTCCACCGCAATCCCATTAACGGGCGGTTCCTGAAGAAATATTACCCTAGTGTTTGGGAGTTTGAAGATCCACCAGATCAACCTTCTTCTCAGACAGGGGGGCAACCTTAGTCTCCCCAGGTTCGCTTCATCCATATTCAGGCCTTTTCTGTGGCCTTAGTATCCTGTACTTGCTTCACCTACGAATACTAGGGGGCAACACTCTGTACATTCAGGCCTTATTTGAGGCTTTATTTTCAGGCCTTATTTGAGGCTTTATTTTCGGTCAACAATTTCAAATTTCTTGTTATTGTTGTCAATTTTTCTTTTCTTTGACATTATGGTGTCAAGAATGCATGTAATGGCCTATACCTGAGGCCTTATTTTATACATTGATTTGCAAAAAGTGTTAAAAACTGTCATTCATAAAGTGGCTCTGCGGCCAAAGAGCAGTACAAAGTGCAAATCAAAATAATTACATTTGCGGTTTACAAGGCCAGAAGTGGCTTAGAGTAAGAACCATAAAGTTACAGATCTACTAAGAGTTTCTGGATCTTGTGGCAGCGAAGGGGCTGTGCTCGGGCATTCATACTCTCCCTCTCTTCACCCACATGCATCCTCTGATCCGAGTTGCATCCGTTACCGTCTGTACCGGAGAAAAAGGAAGGAAATAATCCATCGCAACCCTTTTGGTTGGATTACCCTCCGGGATGGAGATGGTCTCCACGGAGAGTGCGACTCACAACCACATCTACCTCCAAGGGAAAAACATAAGTCACGCAGTCAGACCCTGGAGGTAGGCTACGGAGCAAGAACAGGCGACCCATATTGGTCTTCCGCCCTTCTTCCTCCTGCTCCACGCGGGCAATCTGAGAGAGGGGACCCCTCAGAATCGGGTTCCGCCGCGGCGGGAGCACCACATGTTCTACAGTCTAAATGAAACCGGTGGATTTCACCGCGACTTCCAGAGACCAAAGACATGTGGTTGGACCTGAGGTTAGGCCATAAGACCTACCCAGGTATTGAGGTTAAGCCATAAGGCCTAGGAATTGGAGGCTAAGGCTAATATCGTGAGGAGAAGATTGTAGAAACTGGAGGAAGAGAAGTAGAGATTGTGATACTATCTCTGGGAAACCCATATTCAGTTGTGTATATCATCTCCCCAGAGTGCAGGTATTTATAGTGCCAGTCTCAGTGGCCTTGACCGTACGATGGGTGGTTGTGATATTCTCACTGCCATCAATGAGCGTATCAATTGGTGTTAAATGCTAAGATCTCGGAAATGAAGATAATTGAAAGCGCGTGGGAGGCGGGGCAGTCTCCAAGGAGGTAACCGCTCCATTTCGAGATTATCTTTTCAATCTTTTCAAACAGATTTAAAAGCATTAAAACAAATTAAAGCGCTGAACAGTTTGAGGAGTTAAGTTGATATGTATTTGGGCCAAGCAATGTGGGCTAAATATTAGGTTAATAACAATATTATTGTTCATACGAAACATGGGCTTAATTCTAGAGGCCCAAAAGTCTGCGGCCTGCATGGGTCAGGCGAAGGAAAAGTTCATCTAAACGAAAACTAGCATCCGCAGCAGCTTGTGCGGCTTGCTGGGCTGCCACGCGAGCTTGAGCCAGTTCCTGGGATAGCGTCTCGAAGGCAGCGAGGGGTTGTTCTAACTGAGGCTCCGCATGAGTAAGCCTGGTAGTAACGTCAGTTAACCGGGCTTGAAGAGCCTGAATCTGGGACCTCAAGTGGTTCCTTTCGAGCGTCAGTTCCCTGATGAGGTTAGCTTGGTCACCCAAGAAATCGCGCGCGGTCTCTGTTTGTTGAGTGAGGTTCTGATAGCGCGTCTCGGTCTGCCTAGCCTGCGCGTTCGCGACTGCCCGCTCATTGAGCCCTTGATGGAGATTTTGCAGCAGTTGATCGACCTCTTGGAACTGATCTTCAGTGATGGCTCCCTCGCGGAGAAGTACCCTCAAATATTCTAAGACTCTCACGGGCGCACCAGGAATCAAGATATCAGGGCCCAGGAAGCGACGAAGGCCTTCTCTAGCTTCATCTACGACCCCAGGAGGGTTCACTTCGAGTACACGAGCTAACCTTTCCAGAGTGGAGGGAGTTGGTTGCTCAGCGACAGGGGCCTCAGGAGGTTCGGCGACAGGTGCTGCCTCTGGCATTGGTCCAGGAAGGTCTCCCAATTCTCCGGCTTCAGTGACTTGGGGGGCAGGGGGAAGAAGTTCCTGACCAACCATATTAAGAGCGGGTTCAGCAGCTTCTGCCTCTACAGCTTCAGCTACAGCGTCCTCAGTGTTGAAGGCATTTGGATTCTGGAAGAAGGTATTGTCAGAATAGAATATTTAAGCCAGGAAGTAATAATGAATTAGTTGGTTAAAGGAAATACCTCCTCGGCTGGGGGCTCACGCACAACGACCGCTGGCATTGCCTCTGGGTTAGCTTCGCTGGGAATAGGAATTGAGTCAGGCGCTATCTGTTCCAGGACAGGTGTATCGCTTGATTCCTTGCGAGTTGCATCCGGTAGCGGTACTCTATCTTCGGCCTCAGATGAGCTATCATCTATGATTTGCACTCGGATCAAGGCCAACTGTGCATTACTGGCAGCGCCCGTAGGAGGTGGAGAGTTGTTCACAATAGTTGGCGCTTGGGCTTGGGAAGCAGATGTGCCTTCACCAGCAGCTGAAGATCCTTCTTCAGTGTGTCTCAAGGACCTATGGCGAACCTGCGAATGAGGATTGTTACATGGTCGCATAGAATGGAAAGAAATTGCTAACAAGTACTGAGTATGCTTGTGTCTTACCAGTCGGTCGGCGATTGGTTCATCTCCTGCCCATAGGTCAGTTCGAGGATCAGAGCGATTGCGTTTCCGAGCCGAGAGGGCGGCGATCTGTTGGGGTCAGAAGGTTAGATTTGATTCATGGTGGAAGTATGATTTACTCAAACAAAAAGTTCTTACCGTCTGCGAGTCATCATCATCAGAGGAGGATTCTTTGTCTTCAGGCTCTGTCATTACTGCCTTTTGTTTCCCAGACTGGCCAGTGGCATGGGAAGTGTTGGCTGTGCGACTGCCAGAGGATGGCGCGTTTCCCTGGAATAGCAAAATTTTGAATTAAAAGGGAAGAGCAAATGAACAAAGGACAAAACACGAGTCAGGATATTTACCTCTTGAGGGGGTTCGCGGATTACGATACCAGCCTGGGCCTGACGTGGGGCTCGCGCGGGTCGCGAAGCCAGCTCGGCAGCAGGAGGAGGAACTTGTGCAGCGTCTTCAGGGACGCGAGCAAGTAGATCGACGTCGGCAGCGTAGGGGTATCGCAGTTCCCCGAAAATGGCAGCGAATAGCTCATCATGCTGTTTCCTCCAGCAGTTAACAGAAACTTCTTCCCACCATGCCTCGTATCCTTCCTCAGTCCCATCCACAGAGTCAATCTCTTTAGCCCAGTCAGGGAGGTCAACCAGTGCGAGTGTGCTTTGTGCTGGCGGAGGCCCAGAAAGAGGCCCAAATCTACGCCAAGAGGTGTTATAGTTCCAAGCATCATACAGTGGGAATGGCACTAATTGAACAAGGCCGAGTTGGCGAGCGAAGTGGTTGGGAGCATAGAGTTCGTAACTGAGTTCGTCAGCGGCAATCCTGATGTCAGAACAGGAGATTGCGCGGCGAAAGGCCAAGCGCGCGCGATCACTGTAGCGAGAGGCGCCAGGGAGAAATCCGTGTTCAAGCGGAGCCGGGAATCTTCTACTCAGCACTAAGTCGCAGTATGGCATCTCGTGCAGAAGGTACAAGTATGTGAAGCACTCAGAATAAGGAGGGGATGTGTACCTTTCATCGCGACTGAGCCATCGTCCCAGGAGTTGATCAGTAGGTGGAAGCAATGGGATGTCGTCGCGACGAAAATATGGGAAGTAAATTTGAATCCAGAAGTCAAGAATCCAAAAAGGGCCAGAAATGCCAGTCTCGAAGGGATGCATTGTGGCTTGGTACAAAGTGCGATAGAGGGCACCCAGCACTGGTTGCCCTAACCCCACGCGGCAACCGTTGTAGAGGGCCGTTGCCAGAAAGGTCCAGGCACCAGTGGGCTTACAGGAGGAAGTACAGAAGATAAACTTACAGAGCCAGTACTCCAAGAAAGCAATCCCGCCAGTCGCATTGTGCTCCTGGCGATAATAAGCCAACCACCGCGGATAGGAGCCGCTATGAGCGCTGCGACCATGTTGGGCCATGGTGGAAGTAAAAGTATCAGAGTCGAATTGGCCATGCAGATAAGGCTCGCTGTCGATGGGTAGGCCAGTGATGGTGAGAATGTCCAATAAAGTGATACTCATTTGGCCAAATCGAAAATCGAAGGTGTTGGTGGCGGTGTTCCAAAAACAGAGAAAGGCAGCGAGTGGCGAACGATTGCCACCGCGCGGAAGACGAAAACAAAGATCGATAGTATGGGTGATACCTGCTGCGTTCTAGCGAGCCAGATCTCGAGCTCGCGCTTCACGATACCAGGAAAGCTCCGCCGCACTGATAAAAGATGGCCAATGCCCTATTTTTGATCGATGATTAGGGGCACTCCAACTGGTAAAATCCCCAGGAGTCCTTCGGAGGACTGGGATGGGGCGGCGAACAGGTAAGCCATAGAAGGCGATGGCGTCGGCCGGGAAAGAATCTCGCGGCGTTGGACCCAGTCCGGCATGGTTGTTCGAGAGTCTGAGGAGCAGGGGTCTCTGGACAATGGTCTGGAGGATCAGGCTGGCACCGATGTTGGCTCCCCAAGAATGGGCGGCTTGTTCATTCAGTTCTTCTTCTTGATCGATAACTATCTTTTTCGGGGGAGCCATTTCTGGGTTTCGAAGAGGAAGATGTGTGCAAAAGAGGGTTTCTGGGTTTAGGAGACTAAAAGAGTTTCTGATGTGACAGGTCTGAAGTGGCTGCGGATTTAAATAAGAGATTTTGTGAGGGAAACGATACGACAGAAAGGCGTTTCGCGAGTGAAAGGACGCAACCCTCATTAATGACATCGTTTCAAGCATTGAACGCGTCGTTTTAGTCCCCTTCAATCAATTACATTTTCATGAGCCTGATTTCGAGGCCTGGGAGGCAATGTTTGAGCCCAAAAGTAATTTTGGCAATATCCTTTAGTGGATCTAGCACAGCATGCCGATACCTGCGGCCCAAAAAATAAGCCTACTGGGGTTTGGGTTACAGCTTCGCCCATTCCGGAATCCATGAGGAAAACGAAACCTTATTGGAGTCAAGTAGCAGAGATTGACTAGGAAACTTCAATCAATAATCCTTCTACAACAAGGAGCAGTCAAAACCCTAGGTATATATACCAGGTTTCAAGGACGAATTAAGGATCTCTCTCATATCAATCAATCCTAGCGATTACAAAGCCTCCCCGGAGCAAACCTTCAACCTTGTTGAAACCCGGTGACCGTGCGCCAGTCCTAGTCTCTCCAAGAGCCGACTGTCAGCATCACCAGACCAACCCGGCGACCGTACTTCCAGTCCCAGTCTCCCAGCGAGCCGACTGCGAGCACAACCGCCACCGTTACTACCAGCGAAGCAAGGGTAACGCCCTCGCAACCCAGCGAAACTAAAGTCACGCTTTAGCGCAACCCGTGCTTCTCCCAACTTCCCAGTGATTGCTCTGCTTAGTCTGCAATACTAAGTATCGATTCGGTGACGCGAAGAGATCACACCCAAAGTCCTTATCCGTAAGGCAGAAAGTCCTTATCCGAAAGGCTAGAGAAGAACCCTGTGACGAGGTTGGTGCTCTCCTCGTCCACAAACGTTTGAAGAAGAAGTCAGGTCAAGGGACTACCCCGACGACTGCACCCCACGGTGCTGGCACGCCTGCGCACACGCTCAAAAGAGACAGTTTGCAAGCCAACTGGTTTTGGAGCCAAACAAGGCCTTTGGATTAGACCAAACACCCAATATTATTAACGAGTGCATAAGCCAGGCAAGAACAATTGTTTAGGCACTGTATCATGCAGCCATTGATGTCATCAGTATTCAATGATGTAATATACTGATGATAATCTGGCACTTTCACCCCTGTCATCTTCCAAAACCCATCATCATTATAACCTTGTTTTCCTTGCAATGAGAATGACTTCTTATCTGTTTGTTTCTCACAGGACAAGTCGGTTTGCCTTACGCACCCCATGGTCCAGTTTCCCTTCCTCCATTCCTGGTCTGAACTTGGCACAAACGCCCTTTCAAACACTTGCAGATTGGAGATTCAGAGCCGTTGCAAACCCCATGCCAAAAGGCCCACATGCTCCATAGATGTTACATGGGTTCTTTAGTGTCTCGCGGTAGAGTGACCAGTTCCTACCATTTTGTGCATACATAAACTTAAAATTTCCCTGTGAAGAGATGTCTCCATATGCTGCGAAAGTGTCAAATAATTCATAAGAGAAATAATTATCTACTCCTGTAAATCCGCTAAGATATCGATCATCCATATCTGGCAAGCCGATGAACTTTGATTTATCCCAAGGCCCACTTCTCCAGAACGGAGTTGATTGATTAATCCAAATGATCACTTGTGCTGGCACCTCTGTTGCCCGTCCGCCTTCAACTGTATATATCCCAGTAGATGGATCACTCTCACTTTTCCAGGAACTCAAGATATTGCCCTTTTTAGATTTAGTATTGTATCGAATCTGCTGGGTTGGTAGCATCGTGTCACTAGGATAATCGAAGCTCTGCCACACTACTCCATCCTCCTCTGCAACTGAACTAGTATTAGATGATGACACCTCACTAGTTACATCGGTTGACCATAAAGAGTTCTGTTTCCCATCTACAAGCTCCAGACTCCCATTGCTGCTAATTCTCAAACTCGCCAATGATCCTGTAACTGCAATTGGCTTTTCCCTGTTGGCCACCCACACTACTTTACGGGGAAATATATTCTTGTGCCATATCCCCACATACTTACAAGCAGAACCATTGGGACTGAAGAAGCCTAATTCGAAAATGCTGCTAGGGGAGACAAGAGTGTCGCTCTGTGCTAACGGTTGCAAGGGAGTGATGTTATAAACTTGAGAACAATGATAATATGGTGGAAGCAAGATTAAGATGAAAAAGAAGAAGATTGAGAGATTGAAGAAGCTAACACTTTCAGATTCAATACCCATTGGATATAGGGTGTGAAGGAGTTATCTCACACACTACTTCAGCACAACGATGCTGTGACTGAAGCAAACTGAAGAAGAAGAGGAACAACCTACAGGACTTACATTTGACTACTGACGACTACTATTGCTTTTACAAAACATGTTTCATCAGTTTTTTGTGTTTGTTCACATAAGTTTTTTGGTTGCAGTATATCGATGACCCACTACTACATATATCGATGACCCACTACCAGTTTTTTTGTTGTAATACTTTGTTTGTTCACATTAACATGCATGCAGTCTGAACTGGTAATTGCTATTTTGACGGCCGAGGCAGTGCCTCTGGACTACTGTTCATAAAGAAGATTGCTTGTATTCTCCGCTGATACTGATGACGCACTACCAGATACGGCCGGAAATCGCCAAAAACCCACTTGATATGAAGGTACACGTTTTCCGTTTGGTGAAGAGGGCAATTAAAGCTACATTTTTGGCTGATTTTTTTCACATTGAAAAGTCAAATAGTAACGATGCTGACAAACGGACGTCGGTATATGAAGCGTACAACAAGGCTGATAGTTCCTAATTGTCATCTTATAAACTTCGGCACAACAAGATCCAAACCACTAATTGTTTTTGGCTCCATATGAGTCATATTAAGAAACCAAACTATGGTACCCATATCCATACAACGGTTGACCTTGACCATACTATTAAGAAACCAAAGAAAAGCAGTTAGTAAAAAACCAATACTCGAGTAAAGAAGATTAAATTACACACCTATAATAGAAATGCCGAGCACTTTGAAAGCTTACTTCATCAACAGGAGGCTTTCCCCGGCCACCTGAGCAATCCAAATCCATGTTGATCGAGCACTCTCTACTACTATAAGCCGAATAAGGAAATAAAATAAAAAGTATTTTACCAAATTCAGATCAATCTCATAGATTTAAATCACGCAATAAAAGATACAGTCACATAATTTTATTTTTTGTTGCTAACAGTCTGACCAAGAGAGAAATTTCCCCAACGATCAGTATACGCTGTACATATTGCTTAAGCATCCCAATAGACTGAATAGAGGACATATGGAAGAGTATGCATTCATATTGAAAGATTACAGCTCAATTCTAAAACAAATATCTAAATTCAATTTTTTCCCGCCAATTAAGATAATTGAATAAAAAATTGATTAATTATGATCACAAAATGCAAAATATAGTAACATACTATAACATTATGAATCTGTGAAGCAAAGTTGCCATCAGTTATCGTCCTAACATCACTGTTATGGTAGTTTCATTTGTGGAGCAACTATTTTTGTGCTGTGGGACAGAATTTTTCCAAGCGTGATTAGGCTGCTTCGGTTGTGGGGCATCTGTCTCACTATATAGCATTAAAACGACCTCAAGTATGGTTGGCCTATCGACGGGTTAATCCTGTACACAAAGAAGTCCCATATGGACACATCTCATTACTTCTGATGAGGAATATGCCTCGACCAATTCTTCATCTACAAAGTCGAGCCCCTGGCCTTCAGTCCACAAGTACCATGCCTGACCAAATTCATATATATGATGGCTAGAATGATTAGTGTGCTCTTTTACTTCCATAGTCCTCATTATCTGAATGTGACGACTGTTCATATATTCACAGTTTGACGAAGATTTACAGTGCAAACTTACATAGGCTAGAAAACCGAGTTGTACGTTGTTCATGGTTATAAAAGTTGGTATTCTTCTTGCTGCTAATGATCTCCAATACCAAGACCCCAAAGCTGTACACATCTGAGTTTTTAGAAAATATCCTGCCCATGGCATACTCCGGAGACATGAAGCCACTGCATGCAGAGGAACCTCGTTAGTACATGAACAGAAATCTGGTAAGAAAAATGACCCCAAAATTATATATTTAATTCCACATGTAGATAATCCTAAGTTATGAATATATGATTGATACCTTTTTAAACAGCACAGAACTTTTGTTGTGATTTGTGTAAGAAAAAGTATGAAAAATAGGTAAGAAATGATGCTTACAGTGTTCCCACAACCTTCTCAGTATTCTGAGATTTTTGGGTTCATTTTCTCATCCAAGAGAATGTTGCTGACCTTTTGATCTCTATGTATCACCTTCAAACAGGAATCATGATGAAGATAAAGAAGCCCTCTAGCCACACCCTGAATGATATTGAAGCGGCTAGCCCAATCCAGCCCTGTTCTTCTCATTGAATCTATCAAAATAATCAACACATCCATTAGAAATGTAAACAAGAAATAGGAATTCCAAAAAACATAAAAGATCAGAAAGCTAACATGTTGAATTTGATAGAAGAGTAGTACATTAGCAAATTTTGAAAACCTAGGATAGCAAATTAGCTGAAATAAAACTTAGAATAGCAAATTGGTTAATTATATATAAAAACCTAGAGTAAGAAATTAACAGAAATAAAATGTAGAATAGCAAATTGGCACTTTAATAAAACTTGGAGTAACAAATTAACTATTAAGCCTATAATTTTTAGAACAAATATCACAACCACAGTCCTACAAGGAAACTCTAAATCAAATAACAAGATAAATAAGACATCTACAGAGGAGTATACTCTATGTGAAAAAGAGGAGCAGCTCATCGGAAAAGTTACACAACATATATAGTAATATAGGTGACCTAAACATTAACGGGGAAAAAGCTTGTTGATCAAGGTACGTAGCTATGGAGGAAAAGTAACAACTGTAGCAACCAAACATTGCCTGGATCTTTGAGTTATAGAGGATTTGGTACAATATCAAATGACAGGTACAGTGAATGTAATACTGAGAAACAGTGTTAATACCAGTGTAAAGTATTCAATCCAAGGTCCTGGCCAATATCTATCTCTAGGAACCTCCATATACTCTCACTAGAGAAAAGGAGTTAAAGGAAAACCTTCAGAATGACCAAACATCATTGCATTTTTATGCAACAATGTGTTGTCACTCATCGTCCTTCAATCACTGTAATAGTAGCTTCGTTTATGGAGGAATTAGTATGCTCATACTGCGGTTGAGGATGAGAAAATGAGTTTTGCATAGTAAATTCAGGCCTCTTAGGTTGTGGACCATCTTTCTCGCTACTTAACATTAAAGCAATATCCTTCATGGTTGGCCTATCCGCAGAATTATCATGTACACAAAGAAGCCCAATGTGCACACATTTCAATACTTCTGATGAGGAATATGAATCACCCAATACTTCGTCTACTAATTCCAATCCCTTGCCTTCATACCACAAGTTCCATGCCTGGAAAAAAATCCACAAGTTTCATGTTATTGTTAAGAATTATTAAGACTGGTGCATTCAGCTCCAGATTTATGGTCTAAGATATATGAGATAGCTCAACAGCTAATAAAACTCACTATTTTACATTGAACTTACATGGGCCAGAAAGCCTAGCTGTTGGTCATATAAAAAAAAGTTGTTATTCTTCTTGCCGCTAATAATCTCCAATTCCAAAACCCCGAAACTATAGACATCAGATTTTTCAGAAAATATCCCACCCAGGGCATACTCTGGAGACATATAGCCACTGTGTAGAAATTAAAGTCATTAATTAGTATGAAACTGGTTTCTGGCTTAAAGTAAAATACCATGCATGTAACTGAAAAGAACTGATTCTTACCGTGTTCCCACAACCTTCTGGGTATTTTCTATACATTGTGTTCCTTCAACTATGCGTGCCAATCCAAAATCTGAAATTTTTGGTTTCATTTTTTCATCCAAGAGAATGTTGCTGACTTTCAGATCTCTATGTATTACCTTCACATAGGAATCATGATGGAGATAAAGAAGCCCTCTAGCAACACCCTGAATAATATTAAAGCGTCTATCCCAATCAAGCTCTTCTCTCCTCATTGGATCTAATGAAATAATTAATACGACCATTAGAATGTGATCAGCTATGTGATTCATATTGCCAATGCATTCAGTGATTCAGTAATGAACTTGATGAAAATAATTTTCTTCAAAGGACTTATAGACTTCTAACATTTGTCTTCTGATTAAAACTAGAATTCTAATAAAGCCTTTATTTGTTAGGAAATGCAGATAGTGTAGGAAATGCATTCAAAGATTGAAGGAGAATATGTGCCATGGCAATTCAATATTTTAGTTCATGTGAATTCACTCGTTAGTACTTGGAGTAGGCAGTTTTAATTCTAAAATGTAATTACTAGGATTATACTGAGCTTTTGGCATCTTACTTTAGTAAGAGTCTCTTTATAAAGAACTCAGAGACAACAATTACTGGTAACAGAACAAGATATATAGCACTATAAGAAACTGCAGCCATCATAAAGTGACAGTGAAACTAACCAAATAGAAATGAATCCAAGCTTTTGTTTGGCATGAACTCATAGACCAGTAACTTCTCGTCCTCTTTAATGCAGCAACCCATCATCCTAACAAGATTTTTGTGTTGAAGATTGGAGATCAACGACATCTCATTCTTGAACTCTTCAATGCCTTGTCCTGAGCTACTAGATAGTCTTTTTACAGCTATTTCCTTCCCGTCTTGTAGTATACCCTATACAAGGTCCACAAGTTATTTAATCATGGTGTTCATGTTTGTATTCTTCTACCTCTTACAATGCTATATTACCCTCAAGTAAACAAATAAGTACCTTATAAACAGGACCAAAGCCTCCTTGCCCGAGTTTGTTTGTAATGCTGAAATTGTCTGTAGCAGTTAACATGGTATCAAAATCATAGATCAATAGCTCTGATGGATCATGTTTCCCAATATATTCTCGAAGAATATCCCTAGAAGTTGGAATCGATCCTGTTCATTGAAAGTTAATTTGCATGTATAAACGTCTAACACCGAATCAGAATAAAACAACAAAAGTCATGGATATCAACCAGTATATATATAACTATATATGCTCTTATACAGTTCTGCAGGGAAGTTATACTAATTTGATTAGTACTTTAGTACTTCAGGGACATACCTATAAATGTGCTAATGCATCAGAAAAATTAATCTCTTCTATCTCATTCTCTTACCCTTTTGGTTAGCTCGCAATTTGTGCAAACCGAACAGTATGGCAACCAAGACAATCATTAAACCAATAGCTGTAAGGATGGCAATCAACTTAATTGGCTTTCCTTCACCTGCAAATGAATCTACAAGAAGAAAACAAACATGAGAAAAAGATGAGATATTGCTAACTCCAGTATTGCAAGGATTGTTATTATTTACCTAGTTCTTTGCGTGCTAGGCGAATATAAAGATCAACACCTCCCCGGGAGAACTCCACTATATCTATAAGGCCTTTGGACCAGACCAAACACCCAATATTATTAACGAGTGCATAAGCCAGGCAAGAACAATTATTTAGGCACTGTATCATGCAGCCATTGATGTCATCAGTATTCAATGATGTAATATACTGATGATAATCTGGCACTTTCACCCCTGTCATCTTCCAAAACCCATCATCATTATAACCTTGTTTTCCTTGCAATGAGAATGACTTCTTATCTGTTTGTTTCTCACAGGACAAGTCGGTTTGCCTTACGCACCCCATGGTCCAGTTTCCCGTCCTCCATTCCTGGTCTGAACTTGGCACAAACCCTTTCAAACACTTGCAGATTGGAGTTTCAGAGCTGTTGCAAACCCCAAAAGGCCCACATGCTCCATAGATGTCACATGGATTCTTTAGTGTCTCGAGGTAGAGTGACCAGTTCCTATCGTTTTGTACATACATAAACTTAAAATTTCCCTGTGAAGAGATGTATCCATATGTTGCCAAAGTGCCAAATGATTTATAAGATAAATATTGTGTTCCCTCTTCTACATCCTCTTCTACTGTAACTCCACTAAGATATCGATCATCCACATCTGGCACGCCGATGAACTGTGATTTATCCCATGGCCCACTTCTCCATAATGGAGTTGATCGATTAATCCAAATGATCACTTGTGCTGGCACCTCTTTTGCCCGTCCGCCTTCAACTGTATATATCCCAGCAGATGGATCACTCTCACTTTTCCAGGCAGTCAGGATAGTTCCCTTTTTAGATTTAGTATTGTATTGAACCCGCTGGTTTGGTAGCATCGTGTCACCAGGATAATCAAAGCTCTGCCATACTGCATCCGCCTCTGCATCATCTTTGACAATAAAATTTCCGCTGTCTAAAAGAAGTGCTGCAACTGAACTAGTATTAGATGATGACACCTCACTAGTTACATCGGTTGACCATAAAGAGTTCTGTTTCCCATCTACAAGCTCCAAACTCCCATTGCTGCTAATTCTCAAACTCGCCAATGAGCCTGTAACTGCAATGGGCTTTTCCCTGTTGGCCACCCACACTACTTTACGAGGAAATATATTCTTGCGCCATATCCCCACATACTTACTAGCAGAACCATTAGGACTGAAGAAGCCTAATTCGAAAATGCTGCTAGGGGAGACAAGAGTGTCGCCCCGTGCTAACGGTTGCAAAGGAGTGATGTTATAAACTTGAGAACAATGATAATGTGTTGGAAGCAAGATTAAGATGAAAAAGAAGAACATTGAGACATTGAAGAAGCTAACACTTTCAGGTTCAATACCCATTGGATATAGGGTGTGAAGGATTTATCTCATACACTACTTCAGCACAACGATGCTGTGACAGAAGCGAGCTGAAGAAGAAGAGGAACAACCTACAGGAACCTAAAGCACTAAAGTTTGTATTCTTATACCCATTGGCATGCCAACGCGTTCCCCAAGAAAAGATTACCTACATATGACTACTGACGACGACTATTGCTTTTACAACACATGTCTTATCAGTTTTTTGTGCTTGTTCACGTAAGTTTCACTACTAGCAAAACAAGCATCTCACACAGATTTTCCTCACACAGATTTTATAAAGCCACGGATGTCTGTGTGAATTGGCAATATGTACAAAAAACCGTATGAAATAAGTATGATTGGGCCCACAAGAGTTTATAGAATAACAATAGCCACGGTTGTCCGTGTGAAAAAACATCAGATACAGAATTCCGTGTGAAAGTTAAAACACTTTATCATCTACTCACACGGTTGTCCGTGTGAAACAACATCAGATACAGACTTCCGTGTGAAAGTTAAAACACTTTATCATCTACTCACACGGTTGTCCGTGTGAAACAACATCAGATACAGACTTCCGTGTGAAAGTTAAAATACTTTATCATCTACTCACACGGTTGTCCGTGTGAAACAACATCAGATACAGACTTCCGTGTGAAAGTTAAAATACTTTATCATCTACTCACACGGTTGTCCGTGTGAAGCCTAATTCACACATATATCAAATATTAGTTTATTAAAAAATCTTTCTTTTTCCGTGCTATATGAATTGTGGAGGGACGGTCTTTCATGACTAAAACTTTTTGACACAGATATCTGTGTGAAATTAGCGTTACACAAATATCTGTGAAAAATAAAGATACGGAAATCCGTGTGAAAAAAAAAACACATACGGAATTCTGTATAAATCTTTAAATGATATTTATTAGTAATAATAAAATTATAATTCTACACAAATGACTTTTGCATCTCACACGGATGTCAGTGTGAGATGAGATGCTGGTCACCATTAATTACCTTTTTCTTTTCTTTTTTAGAATAAATCACTATTAATTAACTCACATTATATATTTCTATACCCAATAAATTAAACATTACCCGTGTTAAGAGATAATGCCTCTTTATTCAAAAAAGAAGAAGAAGAGATAGTGCCTCTCTCTCTCTCTCTCTCTCGTACATATCTTATCCTTTCCAGTCACAAATTCTTGTGGTCTTTAAGTTTGTTTGCATGTTATCATGGTATAGATCTACTTCTTCAATTCAAAAGGGAATTGGATCTCTTGGGGTTCGATCTGAAGAAGCTCGTCGGTGCTCAAATTGGAAGCGATCGATCGGAGTGAGGACTAAGAAGAGATGGTAGGTGATTTTTCAGCTGAGGGATTCGAATGATTTGAGAGTGGGTCTGCAAAATTGAGAGAGATGCAAAGCAGCAGCAGCAGCAGCAACATTGAAGCCTATGGATTTCCAGATAACAGTAGGTAGTTCATTTATCTCTCGTTGATAATTTGTTATTGCATTCTTGATCTGGGTCTTCATTAGTTTCTTCCCAAGATCTAATCTTTTATTCTTTTTTCTAGGAAAGAATTCTCCTGATTACTGACCCTGATGTCAAAAGAAATTATGCGGTTTGGATGATTTATATTCATCAATTTTAATTCTTTATTCCAATCAATAATTTTGCTTTCTTCACTATTCCTTTACAGAGATCGCCAGTTATTTAGGAGTGAATTCTTCCTATGGATCTGGAATTTGATGACAATGAAGCGGTGATGGTTGCTGAAGAACAGATCTGGAAATTGTGACTAAATGAGAATATTATTATATGGGATTTGACTCATAAAATTAATTATATTAATTAATCTTTAATACTGTATCATGTACATTGAAAAAAAAACAAAAATGCTAAAATTATACCCTTAAATACAAATGGTGAAATGATTTTTTTTAATTTTTTATATCTCATTAGTCCACACTGATATTAAATACTTAATATCAAATATTTAATTATGTATGTTGATAGATGGTGGGACCCGCGATAAATGTTCACACGGACTCCCAAAACCGTGTGAATAGAGCATTAGCGCCCCCTCCGAAGGCAACCGAAAAACAATCCGTAGCTGCACTGTAGGTAAAAGCCTTTACACACTGACATCCGTGTGAAATGATAGTATTTCACACAGATTTAAATCTGTGTGAGTTGCCCGTTTTGCTAGTAGTGTTTTTTGGTTGTATATTACTTTGAAAGACACTGGACAAAAACATTAACATGCATGCAGTCTGAACTGGTATTTGCTATTTTGACGGCCGAGGCAGTGCCTCTGGTCTACTGTTCATAAAGAATATTTCTTGTATGTATTCTCCGCTGATACCGATGACGCACTACCAGATGCGGCCGGAAATTGCCAAAAACCCACTTGATATGAAGGTACACGTTTTCCGTTTGGTGAAGACGGCAATTACAGCTACATTTTTTTGGCTGATTTTTTTTCACTTTGAAAAGTCAAATAGTAACGATGCTGACAAACGGACGTCGGTATATAAAGCGTACAACAAGGCTGATTGTTCCAAATTGTCATCTTATAAACTTCGGCACAAAAAGCCTGAGTCTGAAACAGCAACAGCCAAATGCAATCCAAACCACTAATAAATGTTTGAGCTATTTACCAAAAAGGTTATATTAGCTGGTCAAAGCTCCATGCGGAGTGGTCCACTTTATTTGGACCATGCGGACAGTAGAAAAACACGGAGCACTGGTCATTACCAAAACAAACAGTATAATTGTTATTTATTACGAAATTGCCACCTTTTATATTAAATAGTCTTCAACTGTATATCTTTCGTAAGTCAATCTTAAACCAAATTGCCAATTAGTATTATTATTTTTTTTATAGAAAATGATTGAACTCGATCTAACTCCTCATTTCTCACTTCTCACTATGTTAAAATCTCAGCAGCAATAAGATATGACTACTGACCTCAGTAGCAAATAAGACATGCATATTGAATCTCAATAGCAAATAAAATATGACTACAAACCATAAATAGAAGATCAGGTATAACTTACAGGCTCACAAAAAAAATATGATATGCCTATTGACCCTTTTTTAGCAAACATATATAACAGGACTACTGACCATCAATAGCAAATATGAGATGGCTTACTAGCTCACAAAAAAAGAAAACGATATGGCTATTGACCCTCAAAAACACACATGACATGCATATTGAACCTCAGTAGCCTTAGTAGTAAATAGAATAGAACTACTGACCCTCAATAGCAAATAAGGTAGATTCACTATTGCTACTGATCTTCAGTAACAAACAGTTGGCAAAATCAAACTCCATAAAAAATTAATTTCATAATGCATGGATGGATTTAAAATGAGTTTGCTGTCAATACCTATCTAATACAATTAACTAAACTAAAACATAAATACCATGAAAAACACAAATGCAAGGCTGTATTGCTTCATGAGTTGACGACCAGGGCTACTGTGAATGGTGATCGTACATCGCAACAATAATCAAGAATGATTCTCAATAGCATTCAACCAATTCTGAAACATTCAACCAATTTCAGCTTTCAATTATTAAGAACAACTCTCAGAAAGCTACTGATTCTCAATAGCATTTCAAAAAGAGATCTATTTAATTTGTTAATATTTTGCTGAATTCTATTTCAACTCATTTCTCTCAATACAAAAATAATAGTTACAGAATATTTGATTCAACTAGACTAAGAAAACACTAATAATATCATATGAGTACAAAACACGAGATTCTGAAGCTGTACGTTCGATCTTCTTATTTCTACACATTTTTTGATCAGCTTTCTTTCTCATTAACATGCAAAGATCAAGATTTTCCATCTTTTGTCACTCAATTTCAATGACTGAAATCTGTACCAAAACTAACAATTATAAGTAACAGGAAATTACCTGGATGAATAGCAAATATATATTGCTATTGACCTTCAATAACAAATAGATATCTCTACTGAATCTTAGTAGCAAATAGATATTGAATTCATTGATAGTTAATACCACACCTTTAGATATTTGCATCCTCACTGACATAACAGGAATATCTTTTATTGCAAACAAAGATTGCTATTGACCCTCAATAACAAATACGTATCGTTACTGACCCTCAGTATGTTACTGATCCTCAGTATCAAATAGATGTTGCTACTGAATCTTAGTAGCAAATAGATAATTCAATGATAGTCAACAACACAAAGGTATTTGCACCATCACTTAAAAAACAGGAACATCTATTAGTGCAAAAGAAGATTGCTATTAACCCTCAGTAACAAATAGATATCATACTAACCCTCAGTAGCAAATAGATATCCGCTATTGAATCTTATTAGCTAATAGATATTTGACATTCAATAACACTAAGATATTTGCATTATCACTAACACAACAGCAACATCTTTTAGTGCAAAAGTTGATTGCTTTGATATATAGTAAAATATAAAAATTGCTATTAACACTCAATAGAAAATGTACAATTGCATCTTCAAAAACACAATAGAAACATTTTTCATTGCCCAAAAAAATTGTTAGTTACAATCAGTATCAAATAGATATTGTTATTGACGTGCTAAAACATATTTTCTCAAAATACTATTGTAACTCAATTACTAACAATGTGGATTAGATTCATGTTCATTCCATGGGAGAAACCCACCATAAAGTGAAGTGAGCATCTCAATGAAAAACAAATTCACTATTATTAGTGACTTTCAGTAACAAACAATCCGCAAAATCATACTTTATAAAAGTTTGAGTTTATAATGCATGAATGGATATAATCATTTATAATCACTATGCAGCATGTATATAACCATGTCAGGAATTGAGTTTACTGTCAAAATATATCATAAACAAACTAAATTAGAACACAATTACCTTGAACTTTGTGTCAATTCTTCCATGAGATGGTGACTGAAGACCCGATAAACGGCAACCTTAATTCACAAGAATAATCACAGATGCTAGAGCCCAAGATGTGCAATTGAAAGGACTTCGATTCCCAAATTTCACAGAAAGAGAGAGAGATCTATCTCTTTAGCTGAAACAAATTAACATGCAGAAGAAATCGATTCCAATCAAATAATTGCTTAACAAATCGTTATAATTGCATAACTAATCTCAATCGAACTAGGATTCAGAAATCCTAATCTCTCTCTCTCTGAATGAAGCAGGTGACAGATCTTGATCTGATATTGTTGAAGATCGTAGAGGGGTGGTTCTGTCAATTGTTATCTAACAGAAAAATTAATAAAAAATAAAGAAAATGCCCGCACGGGCTTTAATGGTCCGCATGGGCCTTATGGCCACTCCGCATGGGAAAACAGCCATTGGGCTTTGCGGATGGTAAATAATTGATTAAAATTGTAGTTATAGGTAATTTGCTATAAATGTTTTTGGTTCTAATACCCATTTCTATGATTCCCTTATCCATACAACGGTTGACCATACTATTAAGAAACCAAAGAAAAGCGGTTAATTAGTAAGAAACCAATACTCGAGTAAAGAAGATTAAATTACACACCTATAATAGAAATGCCGAGCACTTTAAAAGCACTTCATCAACAGGAGGCTTTCCCCGGCCACCTGAGCAATCCAAATCCATGTTGAGCACTCTCTACTACTATAAGCCGAATAAGGAAATAAAATAAAATAAAAAGCATTTTACCAAATTCATATCAATCTCATGGATTTAGATCACGCAATGAAAGATACAGTCACATAATTTTATTTTCTGTTGCTAACTAAGGCTGTCAATGGGTCGCGTCGGGTTGGGTTCGTGTCGGGTCAAGGTATTTCTCGTGTCGTAAGAAACAAACCCAAACCCAACCCATTTAATAATCGTGTTAAAAATTTAAACCCAAACCCAACTTATTTATTAAACGGGTTACCCGTTTCCAACCCGCTTAACCCATTTAATAAATAGGTCATGTCATGTTAGACAAAATGACCCATTTAAGGGTTAACAATGCGACCCATTTAACTAAAAAAATGCATAAATTGACGAAGAATATAAATAATTATATATAATTCATAAATAATTAAATCCAATAATTATAAAGCTGTTTAAGGATATCTCTATTTGTGTTTGGCCCAACCTCTAGGTTACTTGACCTAGTGGTAATAGGGTTAAATTAGAAGGATCTAGATTCCTATTCAATGTACGATTACTTTCCTTGTACGATTGAGATTCTATGAATTGTAATCCTCTATATAAAGAGGCCCCTATTATCAATAAGAAGACAAAGCAAATTTCTCTCAAATTCAGTTTCTCTACAACACGTTATCAGCACGAGCCCTAACCCTAGCTTTAGAAACCAAAACCCCAGAAATTGATCAAGCTACACCAGATTTGCCTTGCCTACGCTACTACTGCCCCCGCGTCGCAACTCATCGCTAACCCTACCAGGTTAGCCTCGCTGCCCCTGTGGCGCCCGCAAGCACTGCTTGCCTTCTACCTTCGCGCGCGCTCGCCTGCCCTCGCGACCGCGACTCACGCAGCGGCCCCACAACTGTCCTCGCGGCCTCACGACATCCCAGCAGCAGTCGCATCCCCGCAGGGGCCCCACAACTGTCCTCGCGGCATCCCCGCAGCTTCCTCGCTACCCCGCGGCATCTCCGCAGCGTCCTCGCAGCCCCGCTGCATCTCTGTAGTTTCCTCGCGGCCCCGCGACATCTCTGCAGCGGCCTCGCGGCATCCCCACAGCATATCTGCAACGACCCCCGCGACTCCGCATTCCCGTGACTCGCCCGCGACCGCGCGACCACAGCAACCCTAAGCTCGCTTGCTGCCCCCGCAGCCCTACGCTCACCCGCTGCCCCAGCAGCTCCTACAAGCCCCTGCGTTTGCTGCTCCCTCCTGCGCGCATTGTATCTGCTGCCCCCGCGGCCCTGCAGCACCAGCAGCCTGTTTTTCCAACATGCGCGTGTTCTCAAGCCCTGAATCAACAAGTAAGTCTCTGAGATTAAAGTTCCCGTTTTTGAGTTTTTCTCCTTTTTCTCTTCTTTTCTCGGGGACTTGCAACATCCCTTCTTCTACCCCCCTTTCTTCTTCATAGGGGAGACCAATAGCCGAACTGTGGGGGTTTGTGCTCACTCCAAGCTTGGAGCTTGTAGAGTCCTCCAAACTTAGAGTTTGTTGAGAAGAAAACGATCGACAACATACATCGTCGTTTCGATCTAATCCAAAAACCCCTCTTGGAATCGGATTTTCTTGGAAGCGACTACGCTCAGAAAATCCCTAATTTCTTGGAAGCGACTCCGCTCAGAAATTTTATATGTTTTCGTGGTAGCCTTACACGCTCCGAAACTAACCCTAATTTCTTGTTCTCTTTCAGGATGAGTAACCTGAACAAATTGGACTTTGCTCCATTGGGAACAACTGGCTCTGACTATCACAGGTGGGTTCGTGATGTCCGCCAGCATCTCAAGGCCGATGGAATCCTGGATACGATTCTTGAGCCTAGCCAGGACGTGCTAACTGTTGAGCAAGCTCAAGCTTTGGAAGCAAATAGAGCAGCCTTAGAGGCAAATAAGGCGAAAGCCATCATCCTAATGACTCGTCATATGAATGATTCGCTCCAGTACGAGTGTATGAATGAAGAAGACCCCAGAAGGCTGTGGGCCTCACTCGAAGAAAGATTTGGCAACGTCCGTGACTCCTTCCTTGCTTCCTGACCTAGAAGTGAGATGGCATAGCCTCCGCTCCTATGATTTCAAGTCAGTTCTTGACTACAACTCGGAAGCACTTCGCATTAAATCCTTAATGAAATTCTGTGGTAAAGAGATCACAAATGCGATGTTGATTGAGAAGACTCTCTCTACCTTCCCCGTTTCTGCATTGATGGTTGCTAAGAACTATTGAATTGATGTTACTGCAGGACGGATCACAAGGTTTCATGAGCTCATTGGAGCTATGAATATCACTGAAAAGTATGACAACATCCTTGTGAAGAACTATAATTCGAGATCAGTGGAAATAGAGCATATTCCGGAATCCAATTATAGTCGTGCCCCTAAGAGAAGGCGCCAAGAGCAAAACCCTAACATTAGGGATACTTCTGGACTTTCTGGTCAACGTGGGAAGTCAACGCCTACTTGGGAAGGTAATCGCCAAAATAGGCGAACACGGAACCGAAGAGGTCAAGGTGGAAAGAGAGAGGGAGGCAACGCCTCTGGCCATGTTGGTGGCTCCACCAACACTAAGAGCCATCCTAATGACGCTTTCAAAGCGCCTCAATCAATGGAGTTTGAGCAAAGAGATGTATGTTCTCAATGTGGAGTGTCTGATCATTGGGCACACATTTGTAGAGCTCGTGAAGAAATTGTCACCGCCTACAAAACATATTGTGAAGCAAGAGAAGCTCACTATGTAGAACAAGAAGATCAAGAAGATGATCTAGAGTGAAGGGTTGAAGACTACGAATCTGGCTGGGATCAATAGATCGCCAATTCTGTTTAAGTCTTTATTTTCCAAGAGATGTAGGCAATTGCCATATTATTTTTGTAGTAGATGCCTATGGTTTAGTCTTTCTTCAAAGTAGGCGTACTCAATGTAAATGTGATGTCTAGGAAGGTTTTGAGATAAGTGGTAATTAAGCGAGCTTTGCTCCATCGACATCTCCCTACTCACCTGGTCACATTTGCGTTGGAATTACCGAAAGAAGTTAGACGACTACCATTGTTTTGCATTAGCTAAGCATTTGGATTACATTCTCCTAATGGTTAAGAGACAATGATGTACTCCGTTGGCTTATGAACAAAATTTTGAGTTCTTTTCATTATGACTCCATTTTGATTCATGAGCATGTTACTTTGTGACTACGATGGCTGGGCCATCAGTATTAATTCAAGGACATGGAATAGCCCAAGTTCTCTTTGCCAAATGGCACCTTGATTAATGTCACAGAAACTCTCTACGCTCCTAGGGCAACTCGCACCTATGGATAGCCAACGGATTCCATGCGAAAACGCATGTAGAGAACAGAAATGAGTTCCTTTGTAATGCCTCTAATGATTGCGAACGAAGGCGCATCTTAGAGAAGTTTATGTGTCTCTCTAGTGGACTCTATGTCACTATTCGAGCTATTAAATCCAATAAAGTTATGAGAGAAGATCTCTTGGATTTAGACACATATTGGCTTTGTCTCGACAGGATAAGTCACCCTGGTCATGATATGGTGATCCGTCTACTAAAGACTTCACATGGACACCCTCGAGCGAAATGAAGCAAGAATCAAAAATTGGTTCCTGGACTTAGCAAGACCGCAACAATTGCAGCATCTGGCGCTGCAGCTGTCTTGGAGCGCCATGTGGCCGCCCAAGTCCCTTGTGACAACGCCATATATGGCGCTACCCATGGCCATGACGCCATGGATGTCAATCCCCATGGTTATAACGCCATGGATGCCACTTCCCATGGTCATGACACCATGATGGGTGATGTAGTCACAAACTTTGCTTCAATATGCGTCTCAAACGCTCAGGCCCAACCAAAACTCTCCTTGGTTGATTCTAAGGCCTCTCGCTCATTTTACAAAGCCACTTCCTTAGGAAAATTAGGACTGAGACCGTCCTATGCAAAGGATATGAAAATACTCATTATGTTCTTACATAGAATCCGTATGGATTCTGTGGACTGATTCCACCAACTTGCGGACGTTTAAATATCTCATGATGTTGGTTGATATGCAAACACGCTGGTCACGTGTTGTGCCATTGTCCACTTGTAATGCTGCTTATGAAACACTCCTAGCACACATCATATGACAACGGACTCACTCCCCGAATCATCCTATTCAGTCAATTGGATTTGACTATGCTAGTGAGTTTACATCGAAGACTTTCGATAGTTATTGCATTTGGGACTGATGTTGGACATCATATTCCCATGAGCACACCCCAATGGTCTCGCGGAAACGACTACGATGGTAGTCCGGACATTGGTAATGCGCACCAATATCCGTCTGGGGTGATGCAATATCGCATGCAGCTATGCTAATTCGTCTACGACCTACCGCCACTCAATGTCTCTCTGCGTTACAGCTAGTGACTGGGTACAAGTATTTTGTACTTACGCACATTTGAGTGAGCCATTTATGTGCCAATTGCGCCGCCACAGCGCTCTATAATGGGTCCTTACAGACGAATGAGCAACTCAGTTGGATTTGAGACTCCAACAATCGTCCGCCACTTAATGCCCTTGCTAGGCGATTTCCTTACCGCTAGATTTGCGGATGTCACTTTGATGAGACAGTCTTCCCGTCGTTAGGGGGAGATACGCACACAGATGTTCAGCAGGAACGACAGGAATTGTCGTGGCCTGTCCCTACTATGTCTCATCTCGATCCCTACTAAAGTGACGAGATCACACAAATATGCTGCAAACACGCCCGCAAGGATGGAAGTCCCTACGAGAGGACGTAGCACCACCCTACACAGAGGTAGGCATGGCGCCAATGCCAAAGAGAGTGGTACTCTGGCGTTATAGGCCATGGCCCCAGCTAGGATGCGTGGGAGGCCCGTGAGTTCGAATGATACTTTGGCACATTCCAACCCTTTGATCATCGACACTCAAAAATTCGTCTCATGAGAATCTTCCGGGTTATGGTTATCGTTGGGGGACGCCTCAACGTTAGAACCCTATTCCTGAGAATATAGAGCTCTATGAAACTTACACTAGTGTACATGAGATGTGGGATAGAAACTCCATCATAATTGATGATGTAGTCACGCATTTCGTTGCGCATGAGTTTGTTGAGTCTGATGATATCGAACCACGCTCCGTTGATGAATGAATGCCAACGTAGAGAGATTTGGCCCAAATGGAAAGATGCGATCCAGGTTAAGATGGATTCTCTAACGAAGAGGAAGGTTTTCTGAGCTAGTGATGCCAACACCTCCTGACATAAAACCTATTGACTAATGGGTCTTCGTTAGAAAGCGTGATGAGAAAAAGAGATGGCAATCTCGCCTTATGGCGCAAGGCTTCTCACAAAACGTCCTGGAATCGACTACGATGAGACATATTCTCTCGTAATGGATGTCATTGCACTCCACTACCTTGTCAGTTTGGTAGTTTCCAAATAACTGATCATGCAGCTTACAAATGTGGCCACTACGTATCTCTATGGGGATCTAGATACGGAATATACATGAAGGTTCATGGTGAACTTCATTTACCCAAGTCAAGTGGCTCTAGACCACGGAGCGCGTTTACAAAGAGGTTGAAACGCTCACTAAAGTGACTACTTAATTGGGAAGGGATATGCCCACGCGTTTCCATAACAAGTTTCGGATTCTATCGCGGTTCATGTTGGACATGATCTTCATTGGAAGCCCTTAAAGAGTTAAGGGAAACCGCTGAACACTAGAAATCCGAGTTTGAGATGAAGGATTTTGGGAGAACACGATTATGTCTCGGTTTGGAACTTAAGCATCGTGTTGATAGATGCTTAGGCATTTTGACAAGGTCAAGCCTTCAAGCACCCCCATGATCGTTCGTAGTCTTGATCCTGAAAAGGATTCTCTTCGTTCGAAGGATGATGACGAAGATGCGCTAGGGGCAGAAATGCCTTAGTTAAGTACAATAGGCGCATTATTGTACATAGCTCAATGCACAAGACCGGACATCTCATTTACCATAAACTTGTTAGCTAAGATATAGCTCTGCGCCAACGCGACGCCATTAGATTGGTGTAAAAGATATCTTTCAGTACTTGAGATGTACGATTGATATAGGCTTGTTCTATCCCTACAGAGAGATGATGGATTCAGTCCCATCACACACCAGGAACGCCGCCAACACTGGCCTGCGTCCTCTATCTTCATCCCAAAACAACATGTGTTTTGGAAGGTTTTGCTGATGTTGGGTATCTCTCTGACCCACACAAAAGTCTTCCCAAACTGGTTAAGTGTTCACCATGGGTAAAGACCGTGATAACTTGGAGGTCTACAGAAATAGACCCTAGTCGCTATATCTTCGAACAATGCAGAGATCATTGCTCTTCACGAAGAGATTCGTGAATGTATATGGATTGGATCCATAATTACGCATGTTCGAACAATTGTGGTTTGAAGTCTACCATAGATGAGCCTACGAGCATTTAGGATAATGCAGCTTGTTTTGAACAAATGAAGCAAGGCTACATCAAAGCGACAACACCAAGCTTAATCAGCAACAACAGACTCTCCTCAAGATCAAAATGAACTAGGTTCGATCTGAGGACAGTGTGGCAGACTTGCTCACTAAGTCATTGCCTAAATTCCACTTTCGAGAAACATGTTGGTAGCATCGTTTACGGAAGTTATCCGAACTCCCATGACCGTAGTCATCAGGGGGAGATGCAGACATCAGGGGGAGATGTCTACATGTATGGTCTCGAAACGTGAAGGGTGTGTTGTGCTCTTTTTCCCCTTCGACCGAGGTTATTTTTGTCCCACTGGGTTTTTGTTACTCAGCAAGGTTTTTAACGAGGCAACGAGAGAAGCACCGCGTTTGGACAACACAAGGGGGAGTGTTTAAGGATATCTCTATTTGTGTTTGGCCCAAACTCTAGGTTACTTGACCTAGTGGTAATAGGGTTAAATTAGAAGGATCTAGATTCCTATTCAATGTACGATTACTTTCTTTGTACGATTGAGATTCTATGAATTGTAATCCTCTATATAAAGAGGCCCCTATTATCAATAAGAAGACAAAGCAAATTTCTCTCAAATTCAGTTTCTCTACAACAAAAGCAAAATATTTCAAATTGTCTAATCATATGATCAAATACTCCCAACATCCAAAATTTCAAGAAGTATAGCATAATCGGGTTATACGAGTTCACTTCGTGTTGGCATGTTGACCCGTAGCCGACCCATTTATTAAATGGGTTATGGCAGGCTGACTGTCACACCCCGAACTTGAGGCATGATTAAAGTGATGGATTAAGTCGAAAATGTAAGTTTGCTAGAAATTTTTTTTTTTCAACCTGAAGACAATTAGAAGGAACTAAAGACGTAACCACCAAAATTTTGGTTGGGCTGTCTTTAGAGGAAGAAATATTTTGTTAGCAACAATGAGAAGGAACTTGAGAATTAAAAATCTCATGAAGTTTAAATATATTTCCTTTTCAAAGATCTAGAAGAATATGTACAAAGCTTGAAACACAACTTTAACAGAGCACTACACTTTGTACAAATCAAGTTTAGTTTCAAAATCATCCGTCACTTATAATATCGAAAGCTGCACCAGATTATCACTTCATAGCCAGCCAACTATTCTACCACCTCGCAGCATGATAACCACAACGTCAAACAGCTCCAATCAAATAAGACAAGGCATCCCAGCCAAGAGAACAGAGGTATCTGATCAATAAATAAAGCACGACCAACGCACCAACACAAAGTAAAACCAAGCAATCTTCCACTCAAGAAAGCTCCAGAATATCACTTAAATGTCCACTCATGGACTACCTGAAAACAACAAGAGTATAGGGCATGAGCTTCACAAGCTCAGTAGGTATGACAAAACAATTTTTATAACTAAGTTTCTAACCCAGCATGCACCAGAAAGTGAAAGACAGAAAGCATGCTCTTAATTACTTTTTAGCATCAGAAAAATAACTACAAACTGAGGCTAAAGCTCAACAGTTGCTGCTGCATTTGTGAAAGAAAACCAGAGATCCAAAGTAATATACATTGACAAGGAAACACTACTCAAATATACCATTGCAGCTGAAGATGTCATATATTTATCAACTTGGATAAGTCACTTTGATATAAATAACCAAAAGAGAAGAAGGCTGAAATTAAAGACCACTTGACAGCAAGTCCAGTAGATAAAGAAAACTCATTTGAATTCAGATAGGAATAACGTAAAAACCATAAAGCCTTTTTCTCTTCAAAGAACTCTTTAGGAATCTCTGAAATCCTTTCTTTCTCGGCTGTAACTTTCCAGAACAGAAACTGTTTCCAAAATACTGAAATTTGGATTCTCAAAACCCTTAAAATCCTGGTTAGAGCCCATTGCTCGTATTAAGGCCACCGAGCACACCCCGTACAAGCAGATCCTGATCAGGTTTTGGGTCTTTCACCCTAGGGAGGCACAATCCCTACTTAACTTTTTCCCGGGCCTAACCAAAAAAAAACATTAAGAATTCAATCCTTTCTTTCCATGAAACCTTTCTGTTTCTCCAAACCAAACTGATCGTTCAAAGGATTTTTAATAAGAACTCGAAATCCCTTTTCAAACTGTAATAGGAAGCTGCCCAGAAATGGCACTTTAGCTTAAATCTTCAAGACACAGAACTTTAATAGATCAAGTTCTTTTTGTGAGGATCAAATCAGTAAGTACACATAAGCTTGGAGTTTCAAAGTAATACTTGATCAACATTGCTATAGACAGACCTTTAACAAAAGGAGATATATAGGATTCATAAGACTGTAAGTAAGGTATTTCAAAGAATAAGACTTTGTTTTCAGTAAACCAACAACGGAAAAAGATGGTTAAATTCATGTTTGACCCAAACCTCTATAAGGAATTTCCGCATTTTCAAGGAAAGACTGAACAATGCAGGATCAATATATATATAGCATCGTTGCAGCAACCAAAGCTTTAGAAGGAGAGAACGAGACTACCAATAATAACAATGTCAAAAGACCAGGACAAGAACACGATCAATTAGCAAGAGCCTTTACTAGTTGGAGAATTACTGATCATTCAAAATGATATATTGAAGATCAAGAAGTAATAGTCAAGGACAGCAGACACCGGTTACTTTATAAAAGCTACCAACCATGATTATATAGAAGATTGAGAAGGGAATGAGGCTCCAACAAGAAGCATATGTAAAAGGAATCAGCTTTTCTAGTGTTATAGCGAAACGCTCAAGTTATCTGTATATATAATGATGAGCAAAGATACCAACTGAAAAACAAACAAAGATGTAGAATTTTGCGAATAACAAGGGACATGATCAGGGAGTAAAATTTGATCTCAAGTAAATAATCCATAGAAAATTTAATGAAAAGCCAAATCAGTAAACATATAAACCTTGTATAATGAAGTAATGGTTGGTTTCCATAGGCATAGCTAAACTTTCGACGAGATACAACAAAGGAAAAGTTTACCCATACTTTGATTCGAAAGTATGAGAGATCAACTTTTTCATTAACAAAACTGAAATTGGCATCAACTTAACATGTAAAGTCTCTTTATTGTAAGCAAACTCTTGTAGGAAAAAAAAAGGAAATTTGACTAATTGTGCACAGCTAAAAGATTTTGTTCAGATCAGAAAGTCATTAACAAGGCTGTTGGTAAATGGCTAATTTAATAAGAAGGCGAAAACATCATAAGTACTTACAAGCCAAGAACATCTTTATTCAAACAGGCAGACCCTCATTGAGTGATCTATTTTTGAGTTCGTAAACTTGTAACTTCAATGTAGCTGTAGTCAAAGAACGAAACTTTGATTCAAGTAAATTCCACAATTTGAGAAGCTTTGTTTCAAACGGTGTGCAAGGTAACTCAAAACATCATTCGTAACATTCAAAGGGTGTAGAAAAGAGAAAGAAAAGAACTTTGTTTTAATATAGGCCCAATAATGAAAGTTTTGGTTCCAAGTTTGATTCAACGAACTTGATACAAGAGTGTATTCAAATCAGACTTTTCATACTAAAACACAACGTCATATGTACCAAATTGAGAACTTGATACGAGGAAGCATCTAAGGAAAAGAGTAAAATTGAGGATATAATTTGTTGTGCACAGAGTAGAGAATTTCTGCAAGTATGGCTCAAATGCTAGTTTCAAACAGCTTTTTCATTTGAGCATCAACTTTTAAAAGGCAAAGACATGATGCAGCTTTATTTACCGTAAAGCTTTGTAAGAAGAAAACACAAAGATTACTATAATTTATGTTCATACTTTGAAGAATTCCAGCAGATTATGGCTCAAAGGCTTGTTCCATGGCAATGTCCAAAGACCAAGAAACAAAACAAACAAGTAGTAAGAACGTCAAATATATTGCTGATGGACCATTCCAGAATTTCAGATTATAAACTACACCAACATTCCAAAGAAGAATACTTTTACCCATAGGAATTCGATCAAAACTCAACTTGGTAAATCATTGTCTATACATACAGTAAATCAGTAAATCGGTTGTTAAAATCCTTGTATGAAAAGGAGTGGAACTGTATTGGAGACAAAAAAATGTACTTGAAACCAAGCTTTCCAAAGTTAAGCTCGAATGCAGTCCCACAAATCACCCTTTAAATAAAATCCTTTACTGATTGCAAACAGGACTTAGAAGACCAAGATATCATGATCATAAGAATTTGTTTACCCAACATATAATTGCAGATCAAAAACAAAGTAAGACTCTACATAGAGACATATGTATCTGTACTAAAACAACCAAAGTTCCACCAATTTGTAATCATAACAGAATCTCATAAGAATTCGTAGAGAAAATACCTCATATCAATCACACCCAATACATACGAGATTAGAATCTAAGCTATAAAGAAAGTTTTGTCTTCCCTACCTCAAATCTTACATGTCAGCAGCCAAACGAACCAAGCAAAAGCCAAACCAAGCTCAAATGCAAACACCCAGCTTGTACCGTAGAAATCCAGTCATCTAAACGAAATTTATGATAGAAATCACACCCCAAATCATTGAGAAATAGCTGAAACAGAGAGACTACAGAAAGAAAGAGTATATTGAAACTTACGGAAAGAAGCTCCATATAGAGTCTTGAACAATGAAAACTCACGGTTAATTCTCCTCTCTTTTGTCTTGGTAACTAGCTAGTAGTCGGTTGATTGTCAATGAGAGAGTAGACACATTGGTACCAGAAAAGAAGAGTACGTGCAGAGTAAAGGAGAAGGAGAAGGAGGAGGAGAACACGTGTCTGGTTGGAAGAGAAGAATATAAGGACAGTTTGATGGACGGAGGAGATTAAGCAAAGTGTCTCCTTGCAAATCTGGATGCTTCCAGTACTAAACTAGGTGTGCAAGAAAATTTAACACATGTTCTTAACAAAGATAATAACCCAAACTAAAAATAATAAACCAATTTTAACAACACAAGTAAAACACAAAAACGAAGGAAAACAATTTCCCAATAAATTTAATTAAGACTAGGTCATCACACTGACCCACGGCTGACTCGCTTTTTAATCGTGTGGATTCAACCCGCATTATTTCGTGCGGGTTTCGAGTCGTGTTGGAATTGATAGCCCTATTGCTAACAGTCTGACCAAGAGAGAAATTTCTCCAACGATCAGTATACGCTGTACATATTGCTTAAGCATCCCAATAGAGGACATATGGAAGAGTATGCATTCATATTGAAAGATTACAGCTCATTTTAACCAAAAATTGCCTGGATCTTTCAGCTTTAGACAATTTGGTGCAATATCAAATAAGAGGTACAATGTATGTAACACTGAGAAGCAATGTTAATGCCAGTGTAATGTATTCAATTCAAGGTCCTGGCCAGTATCTACATCTAGGAACCTCCGTATACACTTAACAGAGAAAATAAGTTAAAGGAAAACCTTCAGAACGACCAAACATCATTGCATTGTGATGCATCAATTTGCTGTCACTCATCGTCCTTCAATCGCTGTAATAGTAGCTTCATTCATGGAGGAATTAGTCTGAACATACTGCGGTTGAGGATGAGAAAATGAGTTTTGCATAGTGAATTCAGGCCTCTTAGGTTGTGGACAATCTTTCTCACTATTTAGCATTAAAACAATATCTTTCATGGTTGGCCTATCCGCAGCATTATCCTGTACACAAAGAAGCCCAATGTGCACACATTTCAATACTTCTGATGAGGAATATGAATCACCCAACACTTCATCTACCAATTCCAATCCCTTACCTTCATACCACAAGTTCCATGCCTGAAAAATATCCACAAGTCTCATGTTATTGTCAAGAATTGTTAAGACTGGTTCAATTAGCTCCAAATTGGTCTAAGATATATGAGATAGCTCGACAGCTTATAAAACTCACTATTTTAGATTGAACTTACATGGGCTAGAAAGCCTAGTTGTTGGTCATATAAAAAAAAGTTGTTATTCTTCTTGCTGCTGATAATCTCCAATTCCAAAACCCCGAAACTATAGACATCAGATTTTTCGGAAAATATTCCACCCATGGCATACTTTGGAGACATATAGCCACTATGTAGAAAAATCATTAATCAGTATGAAACTGGTTTTTGGCTTAAAGTAAAATACCATGTAACTGAAAAGAACTGATTCTTACCGTGTTCCCACAACCTTCTGTGTACTTTCTATACATTGTGTTCCTTCAACTATGCGTGCCAGTCCAAAATCTGAAATTTTTGGTTTCATTTTTTCATCCAGGAGAATGTTGCTTATTTTCAGATCTCTATGTATTACCTTCACATAGGAATCATGATGGAGATAAAGAAGCCCTCTAGCAATACCCTGAATAATATTAAAGCGTCTATCCCAATCAAGCTCTCCTCTCCTCATCGGATCTAATTAAATAATAAATCCGACCATTAGAATGTGATCAGCTATGTGATTCATATTGCCATGCAATGCATTCAGTGATTCAGTAATGAACTTGATGAAAATAATTTTCTTCAAAGGACTTATAGACTTCTAACCTTTGTCTTCTGATTAAAACTAGAAATCTAATAAATTAACGCCTTTATTTGTTAGGAAATGCAGATAGTGTAGGAAATGCATCGTGAATAGATAAAATGCATTCAAAGATTGAAGGAGAATATGTGTCCACTACTAGAAATCTGTTCATAGACATCGCATGTTTTAAATCGGTCAGACTTGCACACGATGTAAAAAAGTAATCTAACATCGTTTTACGAAAATACCGATTTAAATGTATATCATTAACATCGGGTCTTAAAATGACCGGTGTTAAAAGTTTTGTTTGAAAATTGCGGGAACCTACTTTTGCAAAAAGCGCTAAGTCTTTTAAGTGAAATGAAGGAGCGGGGACTAAAACTTAAAACTTTCACACTTAGAAAAATTAAAGCCCGATCCCAAAACTGAAACAGAAAACCCTAATCATAGTCTCGCTCGACTCCTTCATTCTGAACTCACCCCAAACTGGAGCTCCTCCCAAACTCGACCTCCATTCTGGACCCTAAGCTCACTCGAACTCGCCGCCATTATTACCCTCATTGCTTCCTTCATCTACGTCCTCTCTCCCTCTCTAGTTTCACAGCTAGCTAACTCACACAAATCGAGCCATGGCTCCTCCCAGTCTTCTCGGTCCTCCCGAGCTCCACAAACCCTCACCCACCACCACCGCTCCGCCGCCACCCGAACCCGAATCCAAATCCCAAGGCCTGGAACTGGAAAGTCCGACAAGGAAGGCTTCCATATGGCGGCGTTTTGGCTCCACAAGCACCACCCCAAAACTCGCCTGCAACCTCGCGTCCTTCTCCGAGATCGGTTACTTGAAGGACCTGCCGGAGATCGTGTACCGGCTTCTGGAGGGCGAGGACGTGAGGAAGAAACAGAAGGCGGAGTGGCGGGAGAGGAAATGCGCCGGAGGCATGAAGCGACGCGAATCCGGATCCGACGGCGAAACCGGGTTGAGCTCCGAGAAGAAGAGAATCAGAAAAAAGAGAGGAAAATGGAGAGAGAAGAAGACGATTCAGTGAGCGAGGTTCTCAGAGATCGATTCAGACTCTCCACCATCTCTATCGCCGATGCCGAAGGTACTAAAATCTTCACACTCACTAATTCGACGGCTTTTGATTTCGTTTCTGGTTTTTCTTTTTCTCAGTTTTCAATTCTAGTTCTCCAAGCAGCGAAGAGAAGGCATGGAGATATCGGAACCCGTGGTGGCTTGCATTTCCGACTTGGCCTTCAAATTTACTGGTATTTTACGTAAGCTTTGCTGGTTTGCTTTGAAATTGAGAATCGAAAGTAATTTGGTCATAAATTTTTACAATTCTTATGGCGCATAGCACTAAAATTTACTAAATAGTTAGGTTATTGTGTTTGTGTGATTAAGGCTCCATCTGGAAATGGAATGCCTCTTTAGATTGGAGTTATGTAGTGACTGCTAGTGATGATGAGTCTATTTGCTTGTATGATGTCTCCACTGCAGCGTAAGGTATAAGCCCTTTTCTTGTTGATTTGAAAAATGTAGACTTGTTTAGGATTTAGGATTTAGGGTTTAAGGTTTACTCTTTTATTTGTATTTAACAGGTGCTTGAAGACCATTAACAGCAAAAAGTATGGGGTTGATTTGGTTTGCTTCACTTATCTTCAATGTTTTCATTTGGGCGAAAATTATTGTATGGATCTGTTGAAGTATGATTGTTTTTGTAGAGTTTGAGAAGCGCAAGTTTCTGGGTGGCTTTAAGAACAGTGGGTTTGTGGAGAAAGTCAATTCCAGCTTGGTATGTTCTCTCTTGCTTTCTTCCAATCTTTGTACCACTTGAATTTGTGAGCTATGCAATTTTGGTTTTAATTGCTTTATTCTAGTATCTGTATGGTCACCTTGTCTTGGCTGAAATGTTCTTGCATATAGAAGGATTGGGCATTTGTTCTAGATAGAAAAACGAAGAGAAAAACAAAGTCATACTAATCGATACACAGTATTTGCGGTGCTTACTAGTAAGCAGTGAGAGTGAAAGAGTTTGATTCAACTCGGTGGGTGCTCGACTCCAACCAGCTTGGTAAGCGTCTCTCTATCCTCAATCTGTTTGAACTCTAACTCCGTATTCAGATTTCATAAAGCCCTTGTGATTATCATTTTGTTTTTCTCTTTCTTGTCTTGATTCTGGGTTGGGGCAGATGGGTTTTGCTCTGCTGGGTTTGGAGCTAGTGTTCCTTATGGGTTTTTAATCTTTCGTAATCACTTTCTCACACTTCAGAATTGCTTTTATATTACGTATGAATTTCTGGATTTTTAACAACATTGAAGCTATTTTTGTTACTGTAGGAACTTTGAGGAAAGAGAAATGTCCAGGTTTCGATCACTGTTGCAGGCAACCAAGAAAGGTATCATAGCTGCTTCTTGGAGTTGTTGTGATAGTTTTTTTCTTTCTCTTTTCCGTTTCTTTTCTATGTGATAGCTTCTCTGAGGGTTTGTATAATTGGCTAGTATGTGATGTTTCATTGTTATATCAAGAATCAGTTCAAATTGTATAATGAATTTCCATTGTTGTTTTATTCAGTTTATCTCCCTGATACTCTCTCTCTCTCTCTCTCTCTCTCTCTATATATATATATATATATATATATATATATATATATATATCAAAAACATGGAAGCAGAGGTGCAATCATTAGAAGAGCTTTCAAAGCAGCTATTCCTACTTTTCAAATTTTCAAATAGGATAAAGATGCATGCTTTTCTCCTACTTTGAGTGTATATGCTTACAGATGTTAAGTAGCTTCCTATAGTGATGCCATTTGTGCATATGTATATTCAGGGAACTAGCAAAGGATTTCGTTGTTGCTGGCACTGCATCAGCGTGCGTATATGGTGCTTGTGAGGCGATGTTCAAGCCTGACATGGTTTGTTTCTGCACTCAACTAATCAAGATTCTTTATTTGAACTGCTTGTATTTTTCTGTATATCAGGTTTTTTAGTTTTAGATACTTTAGACCATCATATATGTTCAATACAAGTAACTGTCAATAACTTGGCTACTCCAGAAATGTCATAGTGCCAATCGTAATTTATACTTGGATTTTTTATTTAACTTTGAGTTATTTATTTACTTTTGGAATTTTGTACGCTATGGTGGGAATTCTTATCTCTTTGATCTGAATACATTATAATTCCCATTGGCTCAGGATGCTGGACTTTTTTTACCTATACATGGTTCTGCTCCTGATATTGCTGGACAGGTTGGTTTTCGTGCACATCAAATTATCTTGCTCTTGGAGTACAATGCGATTTAAATATGAAACGGTCCAATATGCTGGATAAGGCTTTTGCCTTTAGCAATGGTTCTCAGTGCTGCTATGCTATGCTTTCAATGCCTCTTTTTTCTTTTTTGGTTTTGCTTGATATTTGTCTGAGGGTTTGTAAATGTTTATTTTGCTTGAACTTGACAGATCAAAGTTTCAAACTTTGCACTTATTAGTGCGTTTATGACGGAATTGGAAGCTGAACACCTGTTATCCAGGTTTATATGTGATCCTTTTATTGGAAATTCTACATGATTTTCAGATTATTTGAGTACTTATTTTATCAAGTGTTGCTGGATAGATTTCAGTCTAGATTGTGTTCAGATGCTCATCAATAATATCTACATTTGTAGGATTTTGATGTATGCTGCAGATAAGTGACACATGACCTTGTTTCTGCAATTTGTATGCAGAACGTTAGAGTCAACTAGCTGTCAGTTTGCTGATCAGGTGGAAGCAACATTAGTTAACAAAGGTATTATTTTGTTTCTGTTTCTGTTTTACGTTCCAGTTACTTCCAAGTCTTTATATTGCTAGTGTTGGCCTCTATAGATAGTCCATAGGGTTTCCACACTAATTATCTTCATTAGCTTGTTTACCCAATCATTGTGCCTTGTGTGTTGTTTATATATTTCTAGTGGGCGGTAAAGACGTGGAAATCATATAGCCAAAATCAAATTGACGAGGTGCGCATTGAAGTGGCTGATTATATGCAGAGTTTGATGTAGGACTGTGACTGCCAAGATGTTTTTTGAGTAAGGCTAGCTAGTTTTGGCTTTGAAGCAAATCTTGGTGTGGAACTTTTGTACATTGTTGCTCATATGTTTCCAAGCTAGCTTTTGTAAGTTTAGGGGTTTATTTTATGAATTATGTTGAATCATGAATTTGGAAAGAAAATTAATGGAAAGCCCCTAATTTTGGATGATGAGAAATGCAATTTTTTTCCCAGCAATAGCTAAATGCAAACTTTTCACATCATGCTTGTCAAAATAAAGTGAAGTATATTAAAGCATAATAAAACAGTAATGCCAAGGAAAACGAAGTCAGTTGAGAGATTAGAAATCAGTATCAAAAATGAAATCGATGTCCTATGATTATCAATATATCGAATTGTAACTCAAAACTGATGTAATCAAAACTACTGCACATCGATTTCTAATCACCAAACCGTAATCTATTATGAACATACAAATCACCTACCATGGAGCAAACCGATGTGTGGGCAAAAGGTGAACATCGGTTTTACGAACAAACAATACTCATGGGAACTGATGTCTACAAGTGTACCGGACATCGCTTCTGGAATAGAAATCGATGCAAATGTTCAAGTAGGTATTGTTCGACATATACTTTTTTAAGCATAAAATGTGAAAATATGAAGAATTAGACATACCTAACATACAAAAATATGATGATTATAACGATTATACATCGATTTGTTTTTTAGAATCGATGTTGGTTGTTGTCTGGGACATCGGTTGAAAACGCGCTTATACTGATGTCTATACTTTTCTCTACACCCACTAAGACATCGGTCGAAAATTAGTTTAACATCGGTCCAGAACCGATGTCTATGAACAAAATTCTAGTAGTGGTCGTGGCAATTCAGTATTTCAGTTCATGTGAATTCACTCGTTAGTACTTGGAGTAGGCAGTTTTAATTCTAAAATGTAATTACTAGGATTATACTGAGCTTTTGGCATCTTACTTTAGTAAGAGTCTCTTTATAAAGAACTCAGAGAACAATTACTGGTAACAGAACAAGATATATAGCACTATAAGAAACTGCTGCAATCATAAAGTGGCAGTGAAACTAACCGAATAGGAATGTATCCAAGCTTTTGTTTCGCATGAACTCATAAACCAGTAACTTCTCGCCCTCTTTGATGCAGCAACCCATCATCCTAACAAGATTTTTGTGTTGGAGATTGGAGATCAACAACATTTCATTCTTGAACTCTTCAATGCCTTGTCCTGAGCTACTAGATAGTCTTTTTACAGCTATTTCCTTCCCATCTTGTAGTATACCCTATACAAGGTCCACAAGTTAATTAATCATGGTGTTCATGTTTGTATTCTTCTACATCTTACAATGCTATATTGCCCTCAAGTAAACAAATAAGTACCTTATAAACAGGACCAAAGCCTCCTTGCCCGAGTTTGTTTGTAATGCTGAAATTGTCTGTAGCAGTTAACATGGTATCAAAATCATAGATCAATAGCTCTGATGGATCATGTTTCCCAATATATTCTCGAAGAATATCCCTGGAAGTTGGAATCGATCCTGTTCATTGAATGAAAAATTTTGTTAATTTGCATGTATAAACGTCTAACACCGAATCAGAATAAAACAACAATAAGTCATGGATATCAACCAGTATATAACTATATATGCACTTAAACAGTTCTGCAGGGAAGTTATACTAGTTTGATTAGTACTTTAGTACTTCAGGGAGATACCTATAAATGTGCTAATGCATCAGAAAAATTAATCTCTTCTATCTCATTCTCTTACCCTTTTGGTTAGCTTGCAATTTGTGCAAACCGAACAGTATGGCAACCAAGATAATCATTAAACCAATAGCTGTAAGGATGGCAATCAACTTAATTGGCTTTCCTTCACCTGCAAATGAATCTACAAAAAGAAAACAAACATGAGAAAAAGATGAGATATTGCTAACTACAGTATTGCGAGGATTGTTATTATTTACCTAGTTCTTTGCGTGCTAGGCGAACATAAAGATCAACACCTCCCTGGGAGAACTCCACTATATCTATAAGGTCTTTGGACCAGACCAAACACCCAATATTATTAACAAGTGCATAAGCCAGGCAAGAACAATTATTTAGGCACTGTATCATGCAGCCATTGATGTCATCAGTATTCAAAGATGTAATATACTGATGATAATCTGGCACTTTTGCCCCTGTCATCTTCCAAAACCCATCATCATTATAACCTTGTTTTCCTTGCAATGAGAATGACTTCTTATCTGTTTGTCTTTCACAGAACAAGTTGGTTTGCCTTACGCACCCCATGGTCCAGTTTCCCTTCCTCCATTCCTGGTCTGAACTTGGCACAAACCCTTTCAAACACTTGCAGATTGGAGATTCAGAGCTGTTGCAAACCCCAAAAGGCCCACATGCTCCATAGATGTCACATGGATTCTTTAGTGTCTCGAGGTAGAGTGACCAGTTCCTACCATTTTGTACATACATAAACTTAAAATTTCCCTGTGAAGAGATGTCTCCATATGTTGCCAAAGTGCCAAATGATTTATAAGAGAAATATTGTGTTCCCTCTTCTCCTGTAAATCCACTAAGATATCGATCATCCATATCTGGCACGCCGATGAACTTTGATTTATCCCATGGCCCACTTCTCCAGAATGGAGTTGATCGATTAATCCAAATGATCACTTGTGCTGGCACCTCTGTTGCCCGTCCGCCTTCAACTGTATATATCCCAGCAGATGGATCACTCTCACTTTTCCAGGCAGTCAAGATAGTGCCCTTTTTAGATTTAGTATTGTATTGAACCCGCTGGGTTGGTAGCATCGTGTCTCCAGGATAATCAAAGCTCTGCCATACTACTCCATCCGCCTCTGCATCATCTTTGACAATAAAATTTCCGTTGTCTAAAAGAAGTGCTGCAACTGAACTAGTATTATAAGATGATGACACCTCACTAGTTACATCGGTAGACCATAAAGAGTTCTGTTTCCCATCAACAAGCTCCAGACTCCCATTGCTGCTAATTCTCAAACTCGCCAACGAGCCTGTAACTGCAATGGGCTTTTCCCTGTTGGCCACCCACACTACTTTACGGGGAAATATATTCTTGTGCCATATCCCCACATACTTACTAGCAGAACCATTAGGACTGAAGAAGCCTAATTCGAAAATGCTGCTAGGGGAGACAAGAGTGTCGCCCTGTGCTAACGGTTGGAAAGGAGTGATGTTATAAACTTGAGAACAATGATAATGCGGTGGAAGCAAGACTAAGATGAAAAAGAAGAAGATTGAGAGATTGAAGAAGCAAACACTTTCAGATTCGATCAATACCCGGCCCATTGGATATAGGGTGTGAAGGAGTTATCTCATACACTACTTCAGCACAACGATGCTGTGACAGAAGCGAGCTGAAGAAGAAGAGGAACAACCTACGGGAACCTAAAGCACCAAAGTTTGTATTCTAATACCCATTGGCATACCAACGCGTTCCCCAAGAAAACATGACCTACATATGACTACGGACGACGACTATTGCTTTTACAACTCATGTTTTATCATTTTTTTTGTGCTTGTTCACGTAAGTTTTTTGGTTGTAGCTAGTACTTTGAAAGAGACTGGACAAAAACATTAACACGCATGCAGTCTGAACTGGTATTTGCTATTTTGACGGCCTACTGTTCATAAAGAAGATTTCTTGTATATATTCTCCACCGATACCGATGACGCACTACCAGATGCGGCCGCAAACTGCCAAAAACCCACTTTATATGAAGGTACACGTTTTCCGTTTGGTGAAGAGGGCAATTACAGCTACATTTTTTGGCTGATTTTTTTTCACATTGAAAAGTCAAATAGTAACGATGCTGACAAACGGACGTCGGTATATAAAGCGTACAACAAGGCTGATAGTTCCAAATAGTCATCTTATAAACTTGGGCGCAACAAGCCTGAGTCTGAAACAGCAACAGCCGAATGCAATCAATGTTTTTGGTTCTAATACCCATATCCATACAACGGTTGACCATACTATTAAAAGCTTACTTCATCAACAGGAGGCTTTCCCCGGCCACCTGAGCAATCCAAATCCATGTTGAGCACTCTCTACTACTATAAGCCGAATAAGGAAATAAAATGAAATATAAAAAGCATTTTACCAAATTCAGATCAATCTCATGAATTTAAATCACGCAATGAAAGATACAGTCACATAATTTTATTTTCTGTTGCTAACAGTCTGACCAAGAGAGAAATTTCTCCAACGATCAGTATACACTGTACATATTGCTTAAGCATCCCAATAGAGGACATATATGGAAGAGTATGCATTCATATTGAAAGATTACAGCTCAATTCTAAAACAAATATCTAAATTCAATTTTTTCTCTCTTTTCCCGCCAATTAAGATAATTGAATAAAAAATTGATTAATTATGATCACAAAATGCAAAATATAGTAACATACTATAACATTATGAATCTGTGAAGCAAAGTTGCCGTCAGTTATCTTCCTAACATCACTGTTATGGTAGTTTCATTTGTGAAGCAACTATTTTTATGCTGTGGCCTGTGGGATAGAATTTTTCCAAGCGTAATTATGCTGTGGGCATCTGTCTCACTACTTAGCATTAAAACGACCTCCAGCATGGTTGGCCTATCGACGGGTTCATCCTAGCTGTACACAAAGAAGTCCTGTATGGACACATCTCATTACTTCTGATGAGGAATATGCCTCGGCCAATTCTTCGATCATCTACAAAGTCGAGCCCCTTGCCTTCAGTCCACAAGTACCATGCCAGACCAAATTCATATATATGATGGCTAGAATCATTGGTGTGCTGTATTTACTTCCATAGTCCTCATTATCTGAATGTGACTGTTCATATATTCACAGTTTGACGAAGATTTACAGTGCGAACTTACATAGGCTAGAAAACCGAGTTGTACGTTGTTCATGGTTATAAAAGTTGGTATTCTTCTTGCTGCTAATGATCTCCAATACCAGGACCCCAAAGCTGTACACATCTGAGTTTTCAGAAAATATCCCGCCCATGGCATACTCCGGAGACATGTAGCCACTGCAGAGGAACCTCGTTAGTACATGAACAGAAATCTGGTAAGCAAAATGACCCCAAAATTATATATTTAATTCCAAATGTAGCTAAACCTAAGTTATGAATATATGCTTGATACCTTTTTAAACAGCACAGAACTTTTGTTGTGATTTGGGTAAGAACAAGTATGAAAAATAGGTAAGAAATGATGCTTACAGTGTTCCCACAACCTTCTCAGTATTCTCAAGATTATTCGTCCCATGAACAATACGTGCCAATCCAAAGTCTGAGATTTTTGGGTTCATTTTCTCATCCAAGAGAATGTTGCTGACCTTCAGATCTCTATGTATCACCTTCAAACAGGAATCATGATGAAGATAAAGAAGCCCTCTAGCCACACCCTGAATGATATTGAAGCGGCTAGCCCAATCCAGCTCTGTTCTTCTCATTGGATCTATCAAAATAATCAACACATCCATTAGAAATGTAAACAAGAAATAGAAATTCCAAAAAACATAAAAGATCAGAAAACTAACCGAACAGAAGAATGTCCAAGCTTTTGTTTGGCATGAACTCATAAATCAGTAACTTCTCATCCTCTTTAACACAGAAACCCATGATTCTTACAAGATTTTTGTGTTGGAGCTTGGATATCAACAGCATTTCATTCTTGAACTCTTCCTTGCCCTGCCCTGAGCTACTGGATAGTCGTTTTACTGCAATTTCCTTCCCTTCTTCTAGTTTACCCTGCACAAGGTCCATGAAATACTCATTGCATTGATGTCTGTTTCTGTAGTTGTACAAATGCAATAGCTTCCTTCAAACAAAAATGTATGAGTAATCACCCTATAAACTGGGCCAAAACCCCCTTGCCCGAGTTTGTTTGTTATGCTGAAATTGTTTGTAGCAATTACTATGCTGTCAAAGTCAAAGCCCAATATCCCTGATAGGTCATGCTTTCTTATGTAGTCTTGAAGAGAGTTTCCTGGAACCATACCAGTCAATTCAAGTCCCCTTGTTGTTGCTTTGATGTTTCCTGATTTTCCATATATAACAATCAAATTCCGCGTCACAGCAAACAACAAAGAAGATTAATGAAGTTTGATACAAAGTCATGCAGAGAAACTATATTGATTTAATTATACATTTAGAGTGGCAGGGAGAGATCATGTTCTAATGCATTAATCACATCCATGCATCTTGTTCTCTTACCAATTTGATTAGCTTGCAACCTGTGCAAAGCGCACAATATGCCAACCAAGATGCTGATAAAACAGACAGTTGTAAGGCCGGTAATTAACTCTATTTGTTTTTCTTTACCTGAAAAAGTGAATGTGTAATGTATAAGTATGATGCATCAAAGAACAGATATACCTATTAGTGTTCTGAATGTCATCATTTACCTCGAGGTGCTAGGCGGATAAAAAGATCTTCTCCACCAGAGGGGAATTCCTATATATCAATAAGGTCTTTAGACCATACCAAACAACCTATATTGTCGACAAAAGCATAAGCAAGACACGAACAATTATGTAGGCATTTTATCTTGCAGTCCTCGGATTTGCCTTCCACCTCCAAAGGCTCATATTCATGAAAGTCTGGTACTTTTACCCTTACCATCTTCATAAACTCATCTTGTTTTCTTTTCGATGAGACAGATGACTTATTCGTGTGGCTCTCACAAACTAACTTTGTTTTTCTCACACACCATCCTGTCCAGTTTCCTTTGCTCCATTCGTGGTAAGACTTTGGTTCAAACCCTTTCAAACACTTGCAGCTGATTGGAGATTCTGAAGCTGTTTTTGTGAATTTTGGAGGTTTCAAAACTTTGCAAACCCCAAAGGGTCCACATTTTCCATAATAGTCACATTGATTCTGCAGTGCCTCCCACTGGAGAGACCAGTTTCCACCATTCTCTGAACGCATAAGCTTTGTATTTCCATCTGAAGAGAGCTCCAGATATGTAAGATATTTGTTAAAAACAGTAAAAGAGAAATGAATTGTTCCCTGCTCCACATTTTCATCCAGATTGAATCCACTTAGATATTGGTTATCCATATCAAGTACACCGATAAACTTTGATTTATCCCATGGCCCAGTTCTCCAGTGGCGAGTTGATCGGTTGAACTTTGATTTATTCCATATGACCACTTGTCCTGGCATCTCTGCTGCCAGTCCACCTGCAGCTGAGAATATCCCAGTGGATGGATCACTCTCACTTTTCCAGGCTGTCAAGAAACTGCTCTTTCCAGATTTTCTATCATATCCCAGCACCATGTTCGGCAGCATTGTGTCACCAGGATAATCAAAGCTCTGCCATATGAAATGGTCAACTCCCATATGATCTGGGACAACGAAGTTTCCGTTGTCCAACAGAACTGCTGCTGGACTAGTGTTAAATGATGTCACCGAAGTATTCACATTGATTGACCACACAGAATTCTGCTTCCCATCTACAAGCTCCAGATTCCCATTGCTACTAATTGTCAATCTAGCCAAGGTGTCTGCACCTGCAAGAGGCTTTTCTCTATTGGCCACCAATACAACTTTCCTTGGAGATATATCCCTGTGCCATATCCCCACAAACTTGTTAACAGAGTTATTAGGACTGAAGAAGCCTAACTCGAAAATGTGGCCAGGGGAGACTAGAGTTTGTCCCTGCGCTAATGACTGGGAAGTAGTTATGTTATAAACTTCAGCAGAACAATGCTGTGACTGAAGTAAGCTGAACAACAGAAGGAAGAGGAAGGATGAATTTAAAGCGCTAAAATTTTCTGTTCTAATACCCATTTCCATCCAATAGTCCACAAAAGCAAATGCTCGGACAATATATGACTACTGGCTACAATTGATCCAGACTAGCTATGTTAATAACAAGTGGCCGGCTGCAGACTAGTTTCCTTAACAAAAACATATATTGTTAAACTGCAGTATCACAAAAGAACATTACTTTTTTGTATTAAGAAAATGGTACGTACCAATGCTTTCATCATAGACAGAAGTCTTTGGAGGATTGCCCATATATACTAGTAAACTTCATTGTCACAGAAACGACACTTGTTTTCTGTATTAAGAAAATGGTACCCTGAGAGTCATCGGCAGAAGACTTTAAAATAGTCTTGCAGTCCTGCAGCAGAAACACAAGGATCCAAACATGCAAGTTAAAAACTGAGAACCAACAATTTGCCATCTACAACAGACGCACCAGCAGTTTATACTTTATACCCACCTTGTTTATTGGCCCTATCAGCAGCAACTTGAGGTCATTAATTCTTCTGGTGAGACTCCCAATCAAGATTCCACTTCTCACATGTGGCCTGTCGTCACCTTCATAACCTAACATCAAACAATCAGCAAAGGAGTGCACTATTCCCACACCAATGATCAGCCACTCTTCAAAGCTTTGCTCTAGAAAATTAAATCACAGTTAAATCTAATACACTAATTTGTAAGAACCCAAAGATGGAGGAATGGAATACACAGAAGGAAGCGTACTACAAATTTTTCAGTCGTTATTAAATCCAAGCTGTCCAAATCTGGAAGTCAACAAAGCCAATAATTTCTGCAGATCAATTGTCTAATGTAATAAAAATAATCCAGTTGCTTCTTTTAATGTTTGTTTTCCCTTTTGTTCCAAGTGTGAGATGCTTCTATGACTAGTTGCTCCAATCTTGATTTTATTTTTCTGGAAGGGCCTACAAACATAGATTCAGTTCTCATATAAATCACAAAAGGTTGGTCGGCAGACTGCAGAATCCTACACACACAATAAACTAACTGTATGCATCATTTTTTAATAAATAAGTTCGAAAACATGCTTTGCAGTTGAATGATCAAAGAGCTCCCCTTCTCTAACTAATTAAATATGATACAGCATTGTGATGCAATAATTTGCTATCTCCTATCGTCTTCAATTGCTGTTATGGTAGTCTCATTTGTGGAGCAAGTATTTTCATACTCTAGTTGAGGACGATATACTGGCATGCGAATACAGGATAGTGAATACAGGCTCCTTAGGTTGGGGACCATCTGTGTTACTACTTAGCATGAGAACTACATCTGCCATGGTTGGTCTATCTGCAGCATTGTCATGTACACAAAGAAGCCCAATGTGCACACATCTCATTACTTCTGTGGCGGAATATGAATCACCCAATACTTCATCAACCAGTGCCAATCCACTGCCTTCATTCCATAAGCTCCATGCCTGACAAAATTGATAAATTTTTGTGAGACTTGTCAAACTGTGCTGTAACTCTGTAAGCCTATAATTTAGCTTCACATATATAGTCTAAGCTACATGAAAGAGACTTCTATAAAGCCGGTTTGTCATATTAGGATTTAGAGCAAGAAATTACATAGGCTAGAAAGCCTTGCTGTTGGTCATGTAAACAGAAGCTGGTATTCTTCTTCCCGCTAATAATCTCTAGTACTAACTACTAAGACCCCGAAGCTGTAGACATCAGACTTCTCGGAAAATATCCCACCCATGGCATACTCCGGAGACATATAACCACTGCCCGGGAAACTCATTAGTATGTCGCAGAAGTTTCTTTTCGCTTTCTAACCTTATGAAAGTACCACAAAGAGTATACATCTAATGCCAATCAACTACTCTTCAGTTAAATTTTAATCGAAATGGGTTGATGAGTCAATTAAGAATGCAGGGTTGTAACTAGGACTGTACCAGACCAATCACCACTCACTAATATACAAATGTGCTGACAATATGTTTTAGTTGTGAAAGAACATGTGTGAGAATGGGAAAGAATGATGCTTACATCGTTATGATGCTTACAGCGTTCCCACAACCCTCTCAATATTTTCTAAATCTGGTGTCTCTTGAACAATGCGTGCCAATCCAAAATCTGAAATTTTTGCGTTCATTTTCTCATCCAAGAGAATGTCGCTAATTTTCAGATCTCTATGTATTACTTCCAAACAGGAATCGTGATGGAGATAAAGAAGCCCTATAGCTATGCCCTGAATAATATTGAAGCGGCAAGGCCAATCCAACACTGCTCTTCTCATTGGATCTAATCAAATAGCCAATACATGTCACATCAGTAATGTCATCCAAATGTCTCAAGCACAGTATAATATTAACATTGATGCTCACTTGACTGCAAGGCTTTTCTTTTCTTAATTTTGTTGGTTAAAACTAGATTCTAGCCACTACTAGGAAATAGAGACACAGTTCTATGGAAACATTGATGCTCACGAGACTACCCTTAGTTTTTCAAGTTTCTAAAATCTTACTTTAGGTCCCTGCAAAGTCATAAGACCATGTATGGGTAGGGTTTTCTTTTCTTTTTTTGTTGCTTAAAACTATATTTTTTAGCCACTACTAGGAAATATAGACAGTTTAATGAGCTGTGATAAGTTACATAATAGATAGCTGAACTGAACAAAGACAGCCACTATACATAAATATTTCAATAGTTAATAGTCAAAAGCAATAGATTTGCAGGGGTGCCTTCCATAATTTGTGTTTGTACAGAAATTTAATGGTTATTTGTGCATAAATCGATAAATTCCCTCATACTTTAAATCATATCAGTTTGCTGTTCAGTCACAGTCTTATTTTAGTATCACAGTTGTAATTCAAAGACAAAAAATAAAATAAAATAAAAAATATATATATCTTTGGTATGTTACAAAAACATGAACATTTCTATTGAAAGAATAAGAAAAGTAAAGATGAGATAGATAGCCGGACACAAAGCTGTAGTGAAACTAACCGAATAGAAAAGTATCCAAGCTTCTGTTGGGCATGAACTCATAAATCAGTAACTTCTCATCCCCTTTAACACAGCAACCCATGAGTCTAACAAAATTTTTATGTTGAAGATTGGAGATCAACAAAGTCTCATTCTTGAACTCTTCTTTGCCTTGGCCTGAACTACTAGACAGTCTTTTTACTGCTATTTCCTTCCCTTCTAGTAGCTTACCCTACACAAGGTCCATAAATTAATCATTGTATTCATGTTTGTATCTTCCACCAGTTGTAATGCAATATTTTTCTTTGGGATAAAAGAAAGATTACCTTATAAACTGGGCCAAATCCTCCTTTTTCGAGTTTGTTTGCAAGACTGAAATTGTTTGTAGCAACTAATATGCTATCAAAATCATAGATCAATAGCTCAGATGGATCATCTTTTCCAATATATTCTCTTATAGTGGCTCGTGAAGTCTGAATCTTATCAGCCATTTCATACTTCCCTGTTTTTACTGTGGTTTTTCCTGATTTTGCAAATATAACAATCAAACTGTGAGTCGAAGAGAAAACAATAAAGAATTCAGATCAATTAGCTCATCTACTTCATTACAGCAAGCTACATAATTTAGGATATCAACCAGTAAATGCATCAAAGAGATCATTTGCTCATGGATTACTATTTCTCTTACCTCTTTGGTTAGCTCGCAACCTGTACAAACCAAACACTATAGCACCCAAGATACTGGTCAAACAAATAGCTGTGAGACTGAGAATTAATCTTATTGGCCTGCCTTCACCTGAAAAATGAATTTATAATAAAAAGATCACGCTAATAAGAGTTGTGCAAGCACTATTATCAGTTACCCAGTTCTGCTCGTGCTAAGCAAATAAAAACATCTACTCCACCAGAAGAAAACTCTTGTATATCAATAAGATCTTTGGACCAGACCAAACAACCTATACTATTAACAAATGCATAAGCAGACAAGAACAGTTATTTAGGCATTGGATCTTGCAGTTTTCAGATGTGACTGGAGCACCGAAAGAAGTATAGTATTCATGCAAATCTGGTACTTTAAGCCTTACCATCTTCAAAAACCCATCATCTTCTTTTCCTCTCAACGAGACTGACTGATTTGTTTGTCTCTGACCAAACAATTTGGTTTTCCTTGCACACCCTCCTGTCCAGTTTCTTTTGCTCCATTCTGGTGTGACTTGGGAACAAACCCTTTCAAACACTAGCAGATTGGAGATTCAGAAGCTTTGCAAACTCCAAAAGGTCCACAAGCACCATAAATGTCACATGGATGCTTTGGTGCCTCCAAGCCAAGAATCCAGTTCTTGCCTTTATCTGAAAGCATAAACTTGGTTGTACCTTCTGAAGAGATTTCTTCAGAAGCCAAAGTTGAGGAAAATAGTCCAGCCCAAGTTAAGTACTTTGGTCCTTGCTCCACATTATCATCTAGAGTAAATCCACTTCAGGTATCCCAATAAACCTTGATTTATCCCACGGACCACTTCTCCAATAGGGTGCTGAATTCAATCCATTATTAACCCAAACAAACACTTGTGATGGCGTCTGTGCTGACAATTCAACCAAGAATCTGCCAATTGATCGATCATTTTCACTTTTCCAGGAAGTCTAGACATTCCTCTTCCCAGCTTTGCTATTGAATCCCAGCAGTTGAGTCAGTAACATAGTGTCACCAGGATGATCAAAGCTCTGCCATACTAATCCATCGGCTTCTACATCATTTTTCACAACAAAATTTCCCCTATCTAACAGATGTGCAACAACTGAACTAGTATTAGATGATGGCACCTGAGCAGCAACATTGGCTGACCACAACGAATTCTGCTTCCCATCTAAAAGCTCCAAATTCTCAATTCTACTAATTCTCAAACTAGCCAAGCCATCTGAAACTGCAAGAGGCCTTTCTCTATTGGCCACCCACACAAATTTTCGGGGATATACATTCTTTTGCCATAACCCAACATACTGCTTACTTGAATCACTAAAACTAAAGCAACCCAATTCGAAAATCCGGCCAGGGGAGACTAGAGTTTGTCCTACTGCTAATGGTTTGGAATTAGTGATTTCAAGAACTTCAGCACAATAACACCTTAAACCAAGCAAGCTCAAGAACAAGAACAACATCAAGAACATAATGGAATTCAAACCCAAACGATTTCTCCTCTAAAACCCATTTGCATCAGACTAAGTTTGTCAATGATAAAAATTTAAGCATTGTTAATTTAGTTGCCAAACATGGGATTTATACAAACTGTCATCATCACAGTGACAATAATCTCATTTCAAGTTGTGTTATGAGAACATGCAAGCTACCTAACCATGCTCTGGATTTGAATGGAAGACTGATGAGAACCACAAAGTCGACGTAACAATCGTACCTTTTTGGGTGCAGCATTCAAGATCAGACAAAGATGGTCATCGCCAACTTCGTTGGTCGATCATATCAGCAAGTTTAACCCGTGTGGGATTTGATATTTCCATGTGATCATCATCCTCATCATGCAGAACCCAGTTTTCATGTTTGGCTTCAAAGTTCAAAGAACCAGCAAAGCTGCATGCTTTGTGTTTATGTTGTACGAACTGAATCAGTTACTTGGGTCGTCCCTGAGTTTGACTTTGACTGGACCTCGGTATTAAGGAAGACCCATCTTTTCCCTAAAAAAAAAATAAAAAAAGAGGAAGACCCATCTTTGTTTCTTAGACGACGCGACACGCGTCTTGGTCTAGGTGGGCCGGTCCACATATCAATGAAAAAAAATTATATTTTAAAAAATAATTTTTTATTCATACTTTCAAAATTCGCATTAGGATCTCCTTAATTAGACCTCTAACTTATTTTTACAAATAATGTAAACTCATCCCTAATTTTCTCATAATGTCCCTCATCTAATAAAATTAATAAAACAAAGCTTTTAAAGAGAGCTTTCATTCTTATCACCAAAATTGAAATTTAAACTTTTTTTTTTTTTTTCAAGTGATAGAAGAAACTAATTAAAATTCTCCACTGAGATCACAGCTTAACCAAAAAGATGAACAAAAAAAAGGAAAAAAGATATTGAAACATTCCAAATTCTTGAATGTGTACAACATATCATCCCTAAAAAAAAGAAAAAGAAAAAGAGGCGGTTTTGTTAAACGTTTTGTGTAGAGATGTGATTGCTCCAAAAAAAAAAAAAAAAAAAAAAGGGCTTAATCACTCTATCATCGCTGCTACAAAAAAAGGGAGGTGTCGGAAAATCGAAATTCATAAGAAGTTAATTCGTCAAATACAGATTTGGATTGAGTTATCATCGATCTGTCAGGTTATTGAATTGGAGTCGGCTTGAAAATTTTTATTACTAAACGGTTTTGAATTTTGGTCGATCTGCCCCGAGTTTAGTCCTTTTATAGGTCTGCAGCTACATCACGGTGTAATCATTTTGGCCACAAACGATTATTTTAACATATGTTGTCGTAGTTTTAGTGGTTAATACCTTTACTTTTAAAATTTCATGGATATGTTTAAAAGTTTCCACTAATTTTATATTCACGCCCCTTGAACGTTTCGTGTAGCTTTCTCAAAAAAACAAAAAAAAAGCAGCTTCCTCTATCATCAGAGGTTCACGGCTACAAAAATAGGGAGAGGCACACTCACTTCTGCACCCTCGGAAAGTCTCGGAAGTCGGAAGAAGGAAAAAGAAAAGGATAGAACCCAGCATTGCCGAAGGTCTTGAGGAAAATGGTGAAGGAAGGCTCAGCAATAATCTCTGGTACACTTGCTCTGTCTCTGTCTCTGGCGGTCTAAACTCTCTGTAAAAACCATTGCATTGCTGAACTGGCTTTCTGTGTTGCACTGGGTTTTGATGGGTTTATGGCTATACTATAAGGCTAATACCGGATTGGAAAAATGTGAAATTCACAGACCAAAGAGTGAAGTAGGTGTGGACAAGAAAAATATGTATATATATATATGCAGACTATATGCATTGTCATGCTGTATAATGTGGCTGCCCTTCAGTTTGGTCTTGATCTCTTTGCTATATGTATTCCTTGAATTTTGAAATGGGTTGAAGCTGTTTCTTCCGTAGGACATTTTTTTGGTGAGATTGTTCACATAGAGATGTGGAGTGCATTCCGTTCTGCGAGGGGATGATTGGTTGTTAATGTCTCTATGTGAATACGTAAACCAATTTATGTATAGCTAGCATAGATGATGCCACGGCAGAAAATGAATTGATTGGTTTCTCGGTTTTTGTCACCAAGGTGATGGTCCTTGGAGTATTCTACTGACTATCTTTGGGTGGCATCAAAATAGAGGACTCGTGTGCATCTTAGGGTGTCGGCTGATTTTTAGTCAAATGTATAGTTTGTCTAGAAAAAAGGTGGTTATGGAAGCTCAGTTGTTGTTAGATTAATGGATTATGTTTTTCTCTGGAGGCAGTGAAAAAAATGTGTACCTGGGGAATCATCCTTCTTTTCTGAATTCAGAGGTGTGTGTGAGCTGTTGTGCCTGCAGAAGGGTAGAGAAGGGGATACTTCTTCTTGTTACACTCTGTTTCTCCATTGGACTCTTGTTATATGCGATGCACAGATGATAAACTCAAGTGATATTTTCAGAAATATATCGGTGAATGAAGTTACCACTTTGCTGGAAGCAACTTTCATAGCTTGATCTTAGGAGGATGTGTTGACCTTTCTCTTGTGTTCCAACAGTTATGGCTGTGCCCTTGTGCTGTAGATTTGAAATGGCTTAGGTATATCTATCCAATCATGAAACGTGACTACCTGTAATTCAGGTGCTTTGGTTTCCTCAAAAGTTGGTTCCAAGTTTTTGTTCTTGGTGTCTGTTATAACCTTATATTTAAAGCTTTTGAACAATTGTTCAAGTAAGCATAGAGCAAAAATAACTACTGAATTTTTTTTTTTTTTTTTTTTTTGGCACTCCCCCTCCGCTGTATAACACGTTGATATATCCACATTGAAGTCTTATGATCCCAAAAACTTTAATACCTTAGTTTCTGTACATTAGGGATGATAGTGATCCTTTCTCTTTTCCCTTCAAGTTTAGATCAAATGGTGTGGGGTGGATGTGTGTGCTTTTATTGATAACAGATAAATTAAGGTGTTCTTATCTTGATAGGGTGGTATTAATCCCTTTATTACAGGGTTAAGTTAAAAGAAGTACAAAAGCATTTATTCACTTGGTGTAAGATTTAGTGGATAAATTTCACTGTGATACAAACTATACAGTACTCGAACTTGGTTATTTGGTTTATACTGAATCATATATATCTATGAAGACAATAATTGCTTGCTCCCTAATTTGTGGTACTTCATATTCTTATGTAGCAAATTCTTCCATCTTTAAATGCCTGTTAGGCATATTTCAACTGCATAACATGTTGAATGCTAAGTCTTAATATCATCATAAACATTTTACATACATCTAATAACAGCTTAGGGCAGAAATTTGAATGCCAAATATATTATATGAAACACATGGAGCTGATTTGCAGGACCACTATTTTCCTAAAGAAGAGACCTGCAGAACATTTCTTAATTGTAGCTCTTGAGTGGTACCTTACAGTTATGTCCTAGGATGTTTTACATTGATCAGATGTTAAGCTGACGAAATATTAAAGAGCTTCATGAATCTGCTCTAAGCGAAATAAAATTTCAATGCAATGGTGCTCATTGTGAAACAGGGTATGCATTAGGGCTAAATATTCTAATTAGATTCACTCCTACACAAATTATTTTTGCATGAAATATTGTTTTGCATCTTCATTCTTTCTTTCTTTTCAACTTTGCACATAACAAAGCTTTTACTTTTATAGGTCATAACTTCCTTTTATTTCCTGTTTCTCCTCGGATATTGTAGAGCTTTCCTTTTAGAATCTATTTAATGTATAGCGGTATACTCTTAATGTACTCAAATTTATTCTACCCTGGAGATGCAATAATCAAATCCTGTATCACTTTTTGACTCTCAGAGACATGCAAGTATGCAACTCAAATATGAAGATCGCAACCGGTTTTGAGATAAAATCACTGTTGTCAATACGTATGAATTTTCAGAAGACCACATTTCTACCTTTACTGGTTTAACTGTTTAAGTCACATATATGAATTTGGAGAAGGTTTTGGTATCACAAACTCTTGGTTGTAACTAGTGTCTTGATGCATTTACTTGATATAGATCCACCTGCATTCACATGGATAGGTGATGCATAGATTCAGACCAAAAAAAAAGGTGATGCATAGAAATTCTCAAGAGCCTTTTTTTTTGGTATAAAACTCAATTTTGTACATTTCTCTATATAGGGATAATTTTATTCTAATATTTCTAGGCTTTTCAACATAAAAGATACATAATACCTCTACATGATGAAATAGAAATTCCTGTTTTGTTATTTAACTAATTAGTTCTTGAATTTGGATTTGGTTCAATTAGCAATTGATCATTAGAGGTTTAGCATAGTGACAAAAAGCAAGTTTAGTATGCTTTTTTGTCGCTTATAAACTGCATGAGTTACCTGAAATTACATGCGGTTATTTATATCTGTTTGATCCTTATTGTTGCTTGTTATGAACTTTTTCTGCCCTCAAATTCATAATTCTTTGCATATTTTGTTTATTCTTTCATGGCATGAGATTTGAAAAGCATGAAATGAGGGCATGGATTGTTGTCTATAATGTTGGAGGAGCTAGATGCAATCTACTGTATTTTAGGTGCTTCACTCCCTCAGTCAATGTTATGATCCACCATTGTAGTGTTCTTTTTTGATAGAGTAAACACTACATTTCCTGATTCATACTCTTGGAGTCCATACACGCTTCAGCTAAAAGTATTTCTTTTGTTCAAAAGAAAAAAAAAATTCTAAATGCTGTTTCTCGTCTCAAGGTGAATATGCTCCATCATATATGTTAGTTTGCTTGCTTGTTGGTGTTGATTTCTCACTCGCTATGTGTACAAATTTTGAATCCTGCAAAGTTTGCTAATTATTTACAGAGTTAAACATGAACTTCTTGTGCCATCCTTGTGATTTTTTAGAACTTTTTCATAGCAGCACTTATTTCATTTATTATTTATCTATTTCTTCCTGAACTTAGGAATATAGGAATATTCCGAAAACAAAGTGGCTCCTGCTTAATGGCTCTCCCCTGGATGGATTTTCTGTCAAAGTGATTTGATTAAAAAACATTATCAGTGCTCTTGTGCGTGTGAAATATGAGAATTTCCACCAGTAAGAGAAGCACCACTATGTTGTTGTTTTGGTGGGTGGGGGAATGTGGGCATAATAACTTGTAAATTTATTTCTGGTTTTGGTAATTGTAGGGTTTGCTCTTATTATCTTCTTGAAATTATACTGTTGAATATTGCTTAATTTCTTGTTTAGGATTTGAAATTTTTATCCTTGCCCTGCTTTTCAAAGATTAGTTTCTGATTGTTTTCCTGTAAGGAGGAACTTTTTTACGGCATTGTAATATTCGTTAGACTAATAACCCATGTATTTTCGTTTCATATTGACGTTTTGCTCGATCATTGTAGGAATCAAGATTCAGGACCAGACACAACTATGTATGGTACAACTTGAATTTGGTGCACTGAGAAAAGTAGCCCCTCATATTCCATTGACTTATGATGTGCCCTTCAGGGAGCAATAAGTGCTCCTTGACCACAACATCTGTAAGTGTTGCTTTCATTTGTTTCATGTCATATATAATCAGTTTTATACTTATTGGTACAATCTGGTCAATGGGGACTGATGAAATGCTTGAATTTAGGTGCTTTTAAAACAAATGTAACTTTTTGTTGTGTCAGATATTCCAACAGCTTTTGCTATAGTTACTTTAGAAGCAACATTTTAGTTGTCAATGTTTTTAAGTGAGACATCCTTATTCTATTTAAGGTAAGTGACATCCCTGGGCTTATTATTCCTGAGATCCAGTTGTTTACAAACAAATCTTCAAAAAGACTTGATAGCATTGTAAAGATTTGAGTACTTCCAGAAGACTGAACACTAGTGTTCATAACTGACGCTCTTATATAGCCAATACTGTAGGTAAAACATTGTCGGCAGTTTGAATGACTTTGTCTTCAAGAACCCAACTCCTATCACCTGCATAACAAATATGAGTTAGGACCCCTTCTTGAGAATATTCTAAAGCAAAGGTCCTTGGTATTGGAAGAAAAGCTGAAGCTTCACTTTACACTGTCGTGATTTAGTCTTCCAAGCATCATTGGTGCTTTGAGTGGTTTCAGAAACAGAGGCAGTGATACCATTGCATCATGTAATCATGAAGGGGTCCATGCTGTAAGAAAACTTTTTAGTCCATACATTGTGCAGTGATTCAACAGGTAAATGAATTACTATCCCTAGCTTTCTGACACACAGTGGCAGAATTTATTGAACAGTGAAACATTTTTCCTTTTTGCAGTCACTTTCTTGATAGACCGTTTCCTTTTAGTGTTGGATATGTCTGAAGGTGGATGAGCATGTAAAAATTTATTAATTTTGATACTGGCTAATTGAAATGACAAGTATGAAATACCAGGGATATTATATGATTAGCCAGACCATTAAATTAGATGGCCAAAAAATTGAAAATAAAGGAAAAGGAAATTGTTAAGCTGCTATTGTTTCTGTTTAGTTGCTTGAAGGCCAGTAGAATTGATTGTTCAGCTTCTTCAAAAGAGTCGCTATGATCTTTATATTTTCATGCTCAATTCCTTCTGTCATTTTTCATTACTAGTTTCTTTTTTGCTTTTTTTTTTCCTTGCCAATTTATTCATTAGTAGTCTAAGATTAACCTATATCAGTAATATATGTACACACAGTCATGCAGATATATCTATATATAATACCTAATACTACACACACACACAAACACATACCCAGTCTGCTGCTTAGACAAGATTCTGCAGAGTGGGATCCCTTTCTGCTATGATCCCACTCAAGGCTGCTTGAGAAGCCTTTTGTTCTCTTTGCCCTTCCTCCCATTTAGGCTTGACTTTAAGGTCTATCTCTTAGTTCTGGGCTGCCCAGAGCTTGAGTGATAAATTTTAAACCCTATGCCATAAGCCATAACAGCTATTTGACACCATTGATATACACATGTTGAGACCACACAAAATTTGAGCTTGTTGCATGGGCAGCCATCCCGCTAAGCGGGATCCCATTGAAGAAGCTCCTTGTATTGTATGACTTTATATATGTGTGTGTGTGTTTAATTTTTATCCAGAGCGAGGCCTCGCTCTGAAATTAAAGTGTGAGGTTAGAGTTTAGGGTCACTTTTCGGTCTCATATCCACATCTCGACCGTTCGGTTTTTATGTACTAATGTATAGATCATCTCTGCAAAATTTTAGCCAAATTGATGATCTTTAAGGTATCTAACTAGCTTAATCCAATTGACGAACTGAATCTGTCCAACCTGAACTGTACTAGCTTTAAGGCAGTTATCAATGCCTTAATGACCATCAATTTGGCTGAAATTTTGCAGAGATGATCTATACATTAGTACCTAAAAACTGAACGGTCGAGATGTGGATATGCGACCGAAAAGTGACCCTAATCTCTAAAAGCGCACTTTAATTTCAGAGTCAGGCCTCGCTCTGGATAGGATCTGTATATATATATATGAAGATTCTTCTAGCTGGCATGACTATGGAATTATTTTGTTCAATAACTCTTTGTAAACCCATGATTTCTGATATCATGCTTTTGCTTTTGTTCTCCATATTGACATAGTTTGGATTCTTATCTTTTACTTACTTTCTTGATATCTTCTTTCTTTTTTCCTTTTTTGTCCCTGGAACTTTTTACTTGGACGTGGTGGTTGTCTATTTCACCTGATTAATAGGTATATCAATGTATGTATTTACTAATGGCATGACTAGTTTCTCTACTTGGACAATTGCTGATGTAAAATTTGGATTATGTAATGGAACTGAACTATTGTATAAATGTACTTCAGACTATATTAAATGGAAGGTAGTGAAAGGAATCTCTTAATGTCTCTCCAAATTCTGCCTCATCACTTTAGAAGTAGCTAAAGTGGATCGCTCTGTAGGTTTGAGCCCCTTCACCAATGTAGCAGTCGTCAGCCCTTTCCAGTAGCTGTAGCCACTTGCCACAATATGGTACAAACTAGTGCTGCCCTGGATAGCCCAAAACTAAACTATAATCTAGTATACCTGGCTGGTTTAGTGGATGTGTGGCAGCACCAAGTGAGGCAAGGCCGTGCAGGCAATAAATTGGGCATTGCAACTACAGGTTAATTGTCTCTTTGTTTTTCTTTGTTTTTAGATTTCCCTTTGATCTGAGTCTAATGTTACTGTTAGACAAGCTAACCCTACTTTGTATTGAACTTGTTGTCTGTTTTCGTTGGAAAATTATATTAGATCTTGTTTTTGAAACTGGATTCATGAAATATAAAATCAGCCATATTTTACAAAAGTTAGTATTCACATCCTCTGGAGGGCTGGTGTTTTTCCAGTCCCTTTTACAACTATGATTTATAATTCAAGTCTGAAATAACAGTACATGAGAAGGCTCATGCGTGTTAGGTTACGGCATTTTCCCACATCCCTTAAGGGCCTCTTATTTTATACTAGATAGCGACTGTGATGAGAAGGGTATTGCCTTTTGAAATATTCTCTGTCCTGGAGCAAGTATTGCCAAAGGGTCATAAGTAGATTTTCTTTGCACAAATTTTTCCCAGTGGGGGCCAAAGTGGGCCTGCCATTCTTCTTGTTTGGTGTAATGCGGTAGATATTGCTTGACCCCAAGATTGGCTGTTTCACAGAATTCTAGAATTCTTTTGTTCTGAATTAAGATGTGTTCTAAACCATCAGTTCCAGTTGAAGAGGGAACTGCAGAGGTAAGGAATGCCACTAAGTAAAAAATATGTTCCTCCGGTATAACTACGGAAGTTCTGTTGTCCCACCTGAAATAGGAATTACATCAAACATTAAGACAAGCTATAGGGAAACTTTGGAGATAATGGGACATTTGATGTAACTGTTACTTTGATCTGTTAACTGGATAGATGAGGATGGGGCCATTGCTTGTTTCTGTATGGATGTTGCCAAACACTCCTCGAGCAAAAGTATGAATTTTGCTTTTTGGTATAAGAAGATTGAGCCATGGGTGTGGAACATCCCACAGATCTTTTGAGCGTAGTTTCATCTCAGATATATGTACCCTGTCCAAGAAATCTGTGTATGTAACTTCTGACTCAAATAGCATGGAAGGGATGTAGCTCAATTCAGACAATGACTTGTCAACTTCCTGCATGTCAGAAAGAAATATATGAGTGGAATTCAGTTATATATGTTCTTATAGATATTCATTTAACAATTATTTTCTCATTATTAAGAGAGCTTACAGGATATGCTGCTCTCCGAAGAAAAAAAAGAAAGAAAAAAAAAAAACAGTATCTAGGTGGGCCATTGCATGCTTCACCTTATTTATTACATCGATCTTGTCCAGGTTGAAGTATTTGGCCATTTCTAGGCAGAATAGAGTTCTTCCATCTGACTTGAACTGGCTGGCCTGAACTGGGTCTTTTGGATTGAAAGATGATCTCCAACTGTTCAGCAGACCACTCCTGTTTATTATGACAAATCCTTCGATGTAATTAAATGTATTTTCGCCAGATATTAGATGCTCCTGATCTCGGGTAAATGCTGTGAAATCTGAATACAGCACTCTAATCCATTTTACCTGTTCAAGATGGAGATTGTAATAACAATTAGTGCTTGCTACTCTACCTGGAAGCTTTAATTGTTTACACATTAGCCTAAATGATATGTTTTTACCCTTGCAGGTGCTGCTTCCAACAATATTCTTGCCCGGGTTATGATGCCAAACTGACCAAGTCCTCCAAGAACAGCATGAAATAGGTCGTCATTCTGCTTCTCTGAACAAGTTACAATCTCCCCTTTTCCTGCACTCAATTTTGGATATATTAGTAAGCAACGATGACGGTTCATGCAATAAACAAATATGAAATTGTTTATGAGCTATAGCCTGAGTTTTTTCATCAGACCAAACTGAAACAGTGACATTGCAACTTCAGTTTTAAATTAAAGACAGAAGTTGCAGTTACTATAGTGTTCCTATATCATTGTCATTTTGGATCTCTGACATTGGTCTCATCTTCTGGTGGTGTTATATATCACCACAAAATCATCCCCCCCCCCCCCCCCCCCTCAAATTTTAGTTTAACAAACCTGTAACAACTTCCAGCTGGCGGACATTGCTGATCTGGGGGCCATGTCGGAATGCCTGCCCACTGATCCCAGCATTAGACAGAGTACCACCAACAGTTAGATGTAGGTAGTCTGTCCATGATTTTGGTGCTAACCCATATTTCAAGCTTTCATGCAGGATATTTATCCACAACTCACCACCAGAGACATCTGCGTAAGGAAAATTTCCAGTGTAAACCTGGATTTCGGGCCCCTTAAGTGATTCCATATTGACGACAACTCCTCCGTGGGCTTGTGACTGACCCTGGAGTGAGTGGCCATGGCCTCTAGCAGCAGCTGTGAGCTCTGAACGAGGACCAATATCCCAAATATGCTTGATTAAAGTGGCTATGTCCGAAACCGTTTTTGGATGTAGTACTGCCATAGGGAGGAACTGGTACCTGTTGCCAAAATCTCGGGCTGCATGCTGAACTTGGTGAAAGTTGAAATGACCTTCAAGTGGAAGTGTGTTTAATGAAGGCGTATTTGGAGAACAAAGGTTCACTCTAACAGTTACAGAGCTCAGAAACAAGATCATGAAGCTTTTTATGATAAAAATGTTCATTTGTTTCAGAAGGTGAACTGGTGGATGCCTCATTTTCGGTTAGAAGATATGGAGGAAGCTGAAGGTGTAAGGAGTTTTGATCTTTTAGTTTCTTAGTGAGAAAAGGGTAAAAGGCGGAAGGAGAGGTGTAGAAGCGCAAGGGAAGTGGAGGGTTGAGAAGGAATTTAAAGGGAGAAGGCTTGGGTGGATGAGTCAACGTATCGTCAATTATGAGAATCCGTATGTAGACCGCCTACTTGGGGTAGAAGAGTTTTAGGATTTTCTTTTAGTTCTCATTTTTGGTCTCTTTTGTTTATAAGAGAAAGCCATGACACAGATGCCAAAGTTGAAGAGAAAGTCACAAGAAAGGAAGATTTCACAAATCTTCCAACTGTTCCTAACAGTTGGCAACCACAATGCCACCTTTTCCCTTCTTTAAATTTTATCATCACCTAAATGTTTCCCATTTGTAGTAAAAATGAACGCCTCTGCCTGAATTCGTACTGCTCTGCTTCGGATGATTGGATGAGAAGTTCTGGTACTGCCCATGTTCATGTCTTGCGCACGTGAATGATCAGATGAGGATGCCGTCCTTGAAATCCATTGTTGTCATGGTGTTAACATCCCGTATCTAATCCCAGATCGGATGAGAAAGATTGAGAGGAAGAGATGGAGCTGTGGGGTTGTTATGGGTCCAAGTGACACGTGAAGTAGAAATGGTTTTGTGCTTTGTGGGGAGGGTGAAGTGGTATTATTGATTTACTTTGGGACCCTTTTTGGCTCACTTTGACGGGTGAAGAAGTAAGGACTAACAGGAGTAGAGTTAGGGTGGGTAAAACTTGTACGAAGCACCAGCACTGAACTCAAACACTACTCGTCTGCCCATCAACTCCTGCTACTGCCCTCAAGCCTTTAGTTCCCAGAAATGGACAAGTTTGAATGATTCTCTTGTTGATATGATCTTAATTTCAATTAAGTTACTCCACTGCAGTTTATCACTTTTCTCTGCAACTTGTGTTCGTTTTTTTTTTTAAACATGCAACTTGTGTTCTTTAGCACCAATTTGAGACATGCATCTCTATGGGGAGCATTTCATTTCCCCCTTCCCCTTTTCATGGGCATCTTAATAATAACTTGGGGACTTTTCTCGTCAGCTATCTATCTCAGATGTTACATTGTCTGACTGTGAATTTGAACCTAGATGATCGTTAATAGGTTACCGACATTCATAATCTGTTGAATTGCCCAGGAAGATAAAAACTCACCTAGTCACAGTATGTTATACTGTGAATGAGTTTGATTTTAGTGTTCTAAACAGTTTATTTTTGGCTGTGTCTCTTATTCTCTATAATAAACAAAATACACTAGTCTAATCTGTCTCAAATATAAGAGAAGATCTTCTGCTATAGCACCATAATTTGTTTTGCAAATGGACAATATATTACTATATAAAGCTAACAAATATTTTAGATCTAATCAAGCCTCTTGTGCAAAACATGTCTAACTAGTGTCGGAAAATCTGTTTTCTGACTATCGATGATCCAAGCTAAACCATAAGATTTTTCTTCTTTGGCTTGGAGCATTCTGACATATCAACAACCAAATCTTCTTTAGCTTTGTCTCGTGTATTCTGAGAAATTATTTTGTATATCTGATACATTGTATTGCGTCAGACTCTCAAAATAATTTAAAAAAAAAAAAAAAACTCTTATGTTCCCAATAATGGTTCCACATTTGCAAGAACAATCACCTTATGTACGAAATAATCTCTTGAGTTTAAAACTGTTAGTGTCACGACCTAATCCCAAAGATTTACTGAATCAGCTGGCAGAGGCAGGCACCTTAGATTAGCATAGACATATGTCTTTTCCTGGACTAATGCATTCACCGAAGTTGCTGCTCTACTGGCTGAAATCACTTATCGACTTAAGATTGGAGCTTAAACCGATGAAGGATTTGGGTTAGTAAACGCACCAAGTTTCGGTGAAGTCTTAAAATGGAGTCATAATCTGAATATTTAGGACTGGAGGAAGAGTTTATTTTTGCTTGCCTTGTGCTAAATGTTGTAAGCAAGGAAGAAGAAACCAAAGAATCAGTAAAAGGGTGCATTGGACTAATGAAAACGACATAATAATGACCTCTAGACCAACAACATGATAAAAACCACATTTTGGATGACATGGTGACTTAGATCGGTCTGGTACAAAGTGTCCTGATCAAACACTCAAATCTTTGTTAGCATTATAAAATGAAGATTCTTATAATTTGATAGAGATATTGGCTCTCAATTCCAATTCCAATTCCTCTCATCTCTCACTATGTTTGCCAAGTGTGAACTCTTTTGTAATCTAGTCTTCTCATATGTGGTGAAAAACCTAATCCTTTTATTGCATGCTTTCTGGAAGGAGACCGACCCACTTGATAAAGAACTCAAAGTCTTGAAATTACTTGAGCATTTACAATGTGGGAGAGCAACTTAAATATGTATTACTGAGGACCCATTGTGGGTCTTTGTTGTTCATCCCATGTTTGGCTTTTACAACTTAAATCAGTAGATGGACTTTTTTGTATACTAACCACGGGTATTTGGTATCGATAACTACGTTCACCTATTTAGTTATGTTTAACTGTCGTTTGATCTAAATCTAAGGATGGAGAATCGAGCGAAATATAAATAAATTTTAACACCCTTATTATTATCCACCCTGTGATTTATATCCAACAATAGTTGACCTACTTAGTATACTAGCCGCGAGCATTTGGTATCGACAATTCTATTTACATATTTAGTTATGCTCAACTGTCGTTTGATCCAAATCTAAGAGTGGAGACTCGAGCAAAATATAAATAAACTCTAACTAACTTATTATTGTCCACCCCAATGATTTATATCCAATAACAGTTGAACACAACTGAGCACATAATTGATTGAGTAGATGAACATGACTCTTGGTATTGATATGAATCATCTACTTGTTTGATATAGTTAGATGAAAATTGATGTCCAATATCACCATTGATTTTTTTTTCCAGGCACGTACTATCATATGAAGTATTTTGATTATGACTTTACACTAGATAATGGAAAACGTAAGCAATTTGGACAAGAGTCTCCAAATTAATTTGGATAGGTGTATATTTCCTTTTAAGGAGCAAGATGGAGTTTGCTTGGCCAATGTTTCTATTTGAACAATTTTGAGGGAATCCAACATTGAGCGGCCAATTAACCTGTTTGCACATTTTTCAGCCTAATAATATCATTTTTTTAGGTCTAAGATTCTTTCAAGTATCTCGTTCTGATATCAAAAGACAAGATATTTCAGAACAATTTCTCTCTAAAAAGCATTATGCTTTCTCTACTTTGCTGGCTTGAGAGTCGGCAAGTTCCATCACTCTTAGGTGAGTCTTCACCCTTGTAGTGATCTTTCTTTGAACTAGATCAAAGATATATTATCACATTTCGCATCCTCCCATATCTAATCACATCCTCCTAATTTTATTTTTTTTGCACATAGTACCTTCATACTTGTCCCTTGTAGTCTCTATTTGGATCTATATACCTAACTATACATCTAAAAGTTTTCCTAATGTTCATGTTCTTCACTATAGCTTATGGATTCCGTCAGGTTAGGTGTTGTGCATACCGAGTTTTTGAATACCCCAAAACCTTTAAACATATGCATTTTAGTCTGTGAAACATTATTCGATGTGTCAGTACATATATCGTGATCTTAGGTAATACACCAATAACATTGTTGGGAGACATAATATTGAGTTAAGAGTACCAAAACCATTACAAATTAACAAGTGTAGAGGCCTGAAAAGTAGGGTTCTAATGGGGCGGCCAGATGGAGGGCATCCTTTACAGTTTACACTTTGGCACTTTGGGGGAGCTGCTCTCGAGCTTGTGATTGGGTAGTCGGAAATTGAATGTCATCAAATGAGAATGTGACAAGTGGCAGGAGACTGCCACGTGCCCCCTAGTCCTAATCATCATGCATGCCATTCAAGTTGAAGAGCACTGAATCGATTCCAACCTATGAGATTATAAAATAAATATTCTTATCATGTCCCCTAACCCACCCTTTATTCCACTTAAATCACTGTCTTCTTGTCCCTTCTAATCCCTGCACTAAAATAATCCCATCCCAAATCTCTGTTTATTTATTTTGTCGTTTCTTTCTGGGTAAAGAGTGAAAACCTTCTGGGTGTCTCTCGAATATCTCATCCACTTCCTGAGGTAAGAGTTTGAAGTTTGGATCCGAGACAGCTGCTCATTTTGATCTGGTATTTGTTCTGGTTCTTGGGAGTTCGATTGCTAATTTACGAGTTTTTGACACCCTCGGTTACTTTTGAACTCTCGGTGAGCGAATCACCCCTCCTAGGTGATCATATCACCGGTTATGGCTACGGTTACGGTTACTATTACATTTACACTGCTCTCGTGACATATGCAGTGCAGCGATGTCGTTCGGCATCAAGTCACATGGTTACCTTTCATTCTAGATGCGTATGTGCATCTTGCTATCTTTTATTGTTTTCCTACATTACAGATGCGTCTGTGCATCTTGTTATGTTTTTTCGTTTTCTTTCGATGTTTTTTTGCATCGCTCCATGTACTTCTCAGTTTCACTTAATATAGTTTGTCGTCTTTCCTATAAAAAAAAAAAAGTCTGAAGTTTGGATATTCAGATATTGCATTGTCAAAGGATATGAATATATATTAGTCAATTACTCGATTTCAAATAAACTATTTTCGACTCAAAGAAAGCGGAAATATATTTAAGAATGAGTTGTACAGTCTGTTTTTATCGTACATGATTTAATACGATAGGTTAATTAAAAACGAGAGTGAAATTTAGTTTTCAATTGTAATCTTCTAGAATTGTAGCTGTATTATTAGGCCACGACTACAACGTTATTCTTAGAAACTAACTGTTTTTTTATCTGTTGTTTCTCGTTGTCAAATTTCTGGTGGCCCTTGCCCAATTTTGAAACTTTTTGTGACATGGTGCAGAAGGCGATGCAGTTCTTCTTATTGTTCATTACGAGTATTTGTCATGACTGTTAAGATTGTCCGATCTTTGTGGTCTACAAAAAGGGACGTTTAGTGTGGTTAGAGTTTGACTTGTTTTGTCTCATGATGTCTAATATCACTGATTTTTTTCGCAATATTGATTCTGTCATTCCCCTCCTATGAGGAAAATATTTTGAACTACATTTTTTTTTTCTATCAAATAAACAACTCATATACAATTCTATCAAATAAACAACTCATATACGATAACTAGTCTATTGTGAGTCTAACTCACAACCTCCCATTTATAAATGGAAGACTTACGCAACTAGATCAAACGGTAGAGGACTGAACTACATTTATTTTAACTTCAAGAAAATAAAAAAAATCTAGTACCATCCATGCTATATATATATATTGAAACGTAATTAAACATATTATATCAAATCAATGCATGATATCAAAGCTATCCATATATTTAAAAAAACCTTATCATCTTAAAAAATAGAAAATATGGAATTATAATTACACTTGCCTTAGTCAAAACTGAATTTGTATGATGTTAAAATTGATGTTGTAGCTTTATGTTTAAACAAATGCTAATATGACAGTAGTCATTGCGGATGATTTCAAAAATTGAAAGTGGCCTGAGATTTGCAAAGAAAAGACAATGCTAATGCTTGGCTGGTGGCTACTCGACACCAAAACTGGGAAGCTGTCTGTATTTTCATTATTATTGTCTGAGTCAATTTTCCTTTATGGCATCTTTACCATATTATTTAGTACATAAGTCTCTTAAATAATCATGGAGTTAAAAAGAATTGATCATCTTATGGACCACTCTGTCTACCAATGGAAGACATTGCACGACTTGTATCTGTGCATAATCTATCACCTGTAGCAAACTACGTAGCTAGCTTATTAATATTTCATCTCTCTTAATTTTATATTCGTTTGTGTTTTAAATTTCTAATTTCATCACATATATGTTAATTTTTTTCAATTTAATGATTCATAACGAAAGCTTATTTAATCCATCAATTTCTTCATGAATTGTTAACGTGATGAGCCCGCTTAAACTAGCTTTTTGGTCGTGTGTCATCCAAAAAACACATCATGTACATCGTTAAGACTAAAAGTTAGCTCAAGTGAACCTGTCACATCACCAATTCATAATGAAAAAATTGACGAACTAATTGAATGATGACTATGATTGACTAAATTGATGACTATGATTAACTAAATTGGATAGTATAAGGGCATGTGTGGTCAAATTAGAAATTTAAGGGCACAAATGATTTTAGATATAAAGTCCAGTGAGGTGATCTAAATGTTATAGATGAGAGATCCCACATTAGAAAAGTACGTGACAAATGAAGATATAAGTTATAAGTGGGTAACTCAAGTTAAACTGCGACAAGCGTGGCCCGTGGCTTAATAACAAAAGATCTCGGTAACTAACTGAGCAAATGAGCTAAAACTATCTTTATTAAGTACCGGCCGGAACCAATGCTTGTATCGCAGTGCAACTCCAATAGCATCGGAATCTCGGAACTTGACGTTGTCGTGAAGAGATAAAGAAAATTACTTTTGAGGCGTCCATGTTTAGGTTGTAAACTAGGAGCCTCTAATCATCACCATCGAACTACGTTGGAATTGGCTAACTTATTTTTACCTATATATTTTTTTTAGTTTTTATATATTATAATTTTTTTTTTTAGTGTAAAGGATAATAATAAAAATGGTAGTATTACAAAAGAACATGTCACGTAGTAGCCCGTCAAAATAAGTTTCTCACACAACACTACACTTATATATGCCCTGACCTCTCATAAACACAGAAAAATTTCAGAGGATATAAGGTAAAATTAAATTAAAAAATCAACGCCATACTCAAATCTAACTATGTGGTTACCAATTTTCTTCAAAGCAGCACTCATCACCCTACAACTTGATTTTTTTGTCAATAAATGTAAATAAATAAAAGTTGCAAACCCAGCATCAAAAGCACTAGACCATAAGTCAGTCCACAATCCAAACCTGAGCTCAGCACGAAAAGAAACCCTAACCACAACTACCATCCAAACAACTGTAGCCGTTAATGGAGCCACTGCTGACAACCTTAGAACCAAGGAACTCTTGCTTCCAAAAAGAACGCGCCACCACCACCTTTAACAAACTTGTCACAAGGAGTGTGTGCCAAGACACTATCATCATTGAAAGGTAACGCAGTCAGCCCACACCACCACAGCAAAAGAGCATCAACGCTAGCAATGCAACCAACAAGACCACCAGAATTCTTCTCAAAGCAAGAAGCAAGTTCTTGGAGAAGAGTGGGGCTAGAAGCATCGGTGAAGAGGATCAAATATGTGAGGACACCCCAAGGAGCTAGAAAGTATGGCTAAGGTCTAAGAAGCCTAGCCATTGAAACAAAGATAAACTCCCTCACCAAAATCAAATAGATGGTGGAGAAGGAAAAGAGAAGAAAGAAAGGAGAAGGAGGTGAAGAGTAATTAAAGAAAGGTCTCACCGACATTGTCAAATGAAAGTAACAAATGTCAACATTTCACTTTTAAGCAAAGTTTTTTTTTTTTTTTTGATCGACTTTTAAGCAAAGTTAGATTTTTAACTATTTTAGTTAAAACAAAAAAAACAATTGTTTCAATTTTTCTTGGAATATCAAAATAGCTAGGTGTTACATAGCTAGTGATCCTTTTTATTTGATGCTACGGCAACCATCAAGTCAATGTACGCGTTGATGATCGAGTTCATTAGATACCCAAGATCTTCTCCTTTACATCTCCATCACATAATGAAGCTTTGCTAGCTAGCCTACCCATCTTCGTGCATGTTCTCCCTTTTCATTTTCATGAAAGCTGCACAATGTTAAACAGTCAAAATTAATTAGGGTGGTGTGTGTGTGTCTATATATATATATATCTATATATATATATATCTATATATATATATATATATATATATATATATATATATATATATATATTCGTACATACGTGTTGGTCATCAACAAAAAGTATTCATACATACGTGCCCGGACTGACAATTAACATATTTGCATGGGGGCCGGATTAGATCTGGTTTCCCAATAACATCATGCATCTTTGAATCATTGGCCTCATTTTTCACTATGGTTCCATTATGTTTTTCTCTCTATTATAGAGATGATTTCATTCCAAGTTGGCAATTTAGTGATATAAAGTAATTAAATTGCATTAAACGAGATTGATAACTAGTCTAGTGAGATATAAATCAGCTAAAATTTAAAATACTCATCAAACGTTGAATTGAAAATTTTCATTATAAAAGTTCTCAATAGAAACTCTCTCAAATTTATATCAAACAACATTTTTTCTAGAGATATCGTTGTTTTATTTTCTAGGTATCTACCATAAATTTCAGTACTACTAGTGTTACATGTAGCAGCAGCTCATGCAACTACTTGCTTGTACTAGCTAGCCACCCTTTTCTTCAATTGATAAAATTGAAAGGCGTGCGCGTGATTTGAGCATCAGAAAACCTCTCCAAAACAAATGAAGCCAGCCAAATTGATATTTGCTTGACTTGAGCACCATGCATGAAACATGAAACAGATGATATACAAGTTAAAAAAACAAAGGGACCTAATACCATCGACATCCATCGATGTGGTTCAAACTTTGAATGTCATTTTCTAGAACTAATGATATAGGATGAAAGTTTCCCGCAAGTCTCAACACGAAGACTAAAACAAACATTGGCCCCAATCTCAAAATATTTCTAGCCTAACAAATTCAGTGGTTGAGCTACATTGAGGTAGAAAGGAGATGATGATTGATTTTTTGTTTTGTTTTGTTTTGTTTTTTTGACAATTCAACACGCTAGATAATTACAAAAGACTCTATAAGCTAGTTGAACCATTGAGGTAGTATGTTACTTTCCATTACTTTTGTTCTTCAGTTTCCATTTGTTTTGTTTTTTTTTTTTTTCATCTCACTTATGGAGACTGAAGATCCTCATATGATCTCCAGTTTTCATTTGTTCCGATAGGGAGAATATCACAAATGGTCACTCAACTTTCACATGTTCGACACTTTAGTCACTCACTTTTTAAATATATTACTTTGGTCACTAAACTTTAACTCTATTATTCACTTTAGTCACTCCGTTAATTTTTTTCATTAAAAATAACTTTATTTGTCACAATATCAATGATATTTTCGTCCAACCAATCGTGGAAAATTGAGAAGTCTAAATTGGAATGATTGGGAGAGAAGTGACTGAAGTGAGACAAAATGCCCCTTCAGTGACTAAAGTGATTGACAGAGTAATAGTTAAGTGACTAAAGTGATATATTTAAAAATTGAGTAATCAAAGTTTCAAATAATTAAATCATAATTGAGTGACCATTTGTGAAATATAATCGTTTGTTTAATTTTGTAGCTATCAAAAATTTCATCTCTAGTACCATTTACTGTTACTTATAGTAGCAGCACATGAAACTAATTTATTACTTGTAATACGTAGCTGCCCTTTTCTGAATTGATGATTCAAAGCACGCGTGATTGGGGCATTATATAACTTCCGGAGAAAAAATAATTGAAGCCAGCTCTTCAATTAATTTTTGCTTGACTTGAGCACATGCAAGACAAAATATCATAAACAAGAATAAGAAGGGACGTAATCCAATCAACATCGATCGATGGATGTGGTTCAAACCTTGAACATCATTTTCGATCTGGAACTAATAATCTGGCCTGGATATGATAGTCTCCCACAAGTCTCAACATGAATACTAGACGAGACACTTGCCGAATCTCGATCTGAACAACTTAGAGCAAGTTCACCCGTTGGGTGACCAGGTCACCCACTATTCACTACTTTTTAATGTTAATTTCACTCTCTGGGTCACAAGCATAGTGTATTTTGTGCCCTGGGTCACCCTGTACAATGTTCTGGGTCACCATGGTGACCTGCACAGTGTATTTCGTGCCCTGGGTCACGGGCACAGTGTATTTCGTGACCCAGAGAATGAAAATATACACTAAAAAGCAGTGAATAGTAGGTGATCCGGTGACCCAACGGGTGAACTTGCTCTTATAGACTAACAAATTCAGTGGCTAAGCCACATTGAGGCAAATTAAAAAGGGTCGGGGTCATGTGCAAGAATTAATCGATTATTTTTTTTCGTTGCGCAAAAATCTCATTAGAACACATGATCAACAAGTTGAGGTAAAATTCTGTTTTCCACTATTTATATGACTTTACCGAAATTTTTGAAGAATATGATGTAATTTTAATGTTTTTATTTTTCTTAATTATGGAGACCGAAATTCCTCATAAAATCTTCATTGAGAGTGTGAGTGTATGTGTTCAAATATTCTCATATTTTTTTCAAATCTTTTCCTATATATATATATATATTATTATAGAGCCCTTCCACTAAGGGATCCTTTTTTTTTTTTAGTCATTTTAAGGGATAGCTTATTAAATCTATTTTTTGATTGCATTTGGCATCTCGATCGCATTTTAAGGGCCCTAGCCTATATATATATATATATGTTGATTCTTTTTATTAATCAAGAACAATGTCTGTGGACTTGAGAACGTATCTCCAAGTTGAAACTCTCTTTTGACGGCATTAGAAGTTTCTGAATTAGCACACAGATTGGCATTAATAATTTGTTTATGTGACACTATTTCGTCTATTTCGTCGGCGGTACATACTTTTCAGGCAAGACACATGTGCTTCATGTAAATGGGATTGGTTAGGTCCAACTCCAATATGAATTGGCCAAATGCTTCAAGTCCTGAAAGTTACATCCATGATGGTCGACCATGATTACTTTCCTCTCAAGCATGAAACTAGTGAACAAGTCCACAAGGTTTGAATACATTGGAAGTCTTCGATCGTTTTCCAATATATTATGTGCACTCTCTCTTGTCTCTGATGGAAAGTGACCATTACTAATTATTCGATTCAAAGCAAACTAATGAGTCATATTTGCCAAGGGTACGTAATCTACAATATTGGTTGGGATCGGTTCTGGAGCGAACTTTGCCACAAGATAAAGACAACACGTACCATTCGAACGGCTCCTGTGTTTCATCCGATCGAAGTCTGCAGATCAGTTTCGGAACTAGCTATATATCGGCTGTTGTCATATTTATACGTCGAATACCAATACAAAACAGCTTCCATAATTGACATGCTTGTCTATAGTGATTATCGATCGACACTGGCAAATGACCTTATTATTAGGGTTTGATGGGATTTTCTCTTTATAAAAATTCACATGCATTTTATGTTTTTAAGCACTCCACACGTGGAGGTTTAAGAACTGTTATAATTATATATATATATATATATATATATATATATTATTTAAGAATTTGAGGATTTTTACTATTTTATATTAGGTCATATACTAATTCAATGATCTCAACCGTTGATCCTTTAGATTCATATGCAAGAATTATGTCTACAAAAAATCAACCAAATTCATAATCAAAATTGTGTAAACAAATGTAGTCTGTTAGATAAAATTAAAACGAATATTAGGCTAATGAAATGATTAAACGTTTTCCGATTTGGATAATTTCTTGTATGATTCATATGTGTATATGTAACTAGAGAATGAGTGGTTTTGATTGTCAAAATATCCTCACTTTTCAAGTTTAAGGAGGTCATCTCTCTCTCTCTCTCTCTCTCTCTCTCTCTCTCTCTATATATATATATATATATATATATATATATATATATATATATATATATATATATATAGACACACACACACACAATTTCTCAAGTACGGATATCCTTACCTAAGCTTATGGAACGGATTTTCAGTTTTTGGCCATTTTTTCGATCACATATTCACATTTTAACCGTTCAGTTTTTAGGTCCTAATGTATAGATCATCTCTACAAAATTTCAGCAAAATTGATAATCGTTAAGGCATCCAAAACTGCAATTTACACGAACGAACCGAATCTGTCGAATCGAAACTGTTCGTGTACATTGTTGTAAATTGCAGTTTAGGTAAGGAAGTCCTTAACCAAGAAGGAATATATATATATATAGGGCCATTCCACTAAGAGATCTCCTTTTTTTGGTCATTTTAAGGGATACTTTATGGAACCCACTTTTCAATCACATATCGGCATCTCAACCGTTTAATTCTTAAGACTCCATGAATATATCACTTTTGTAAATTTTCAGCTAAATTGATATTCGTTAAGGTATCGAACTAGATTAGATCCATGAACAAACCAAATTTGTCCAACCTGAACAATTCATGTTTATAATTCTAAATCATACTTATGGATGCCTTAACGATTATCAACATGGCTAAAAATTTGCATAAGTGATTTACTCATATTGATCTAAAAACAAAACGGTCGAGATACCGATATGTGATTGAAAAGTTGGTTTAATAAGTGATCCCTTAAATTGGCCAAAAAAATGAATTCCTCACTAGAAGGGCCCCACACACACACACACATCTCCTACTTAATACACCTTCCTCATTCACAATACACCATACATATTCACTAAATACACTTTATATATATATATATACACACACACACACACCATCTTAACTTGAAAAAGAAAAAGGAAAAAGAAAACCTCAATAAGAACAAGTTCTTCCTTAATTAGTCAATGTTGAAGACTTGAAGATTAGCTTTTAATTGTCTTACGGCATAAACCTATGCATCTTCTCATTTTCTGTCTCGAGGCTATCTCTGGAACCAAATGAAATCACTGGAACTCGAGTCTTTGGCTTGGACTCAATGATATGATGTATGCAAAGGTGAAGCATTGTTGAAGAAATGGATACGCATGAGCGAGTTAAGTAAAAAAGCCACCCTCAAGTATAAGGGGTACAAGTAATAGTATAAGGATTTAAGAAAGGTTGTCGAACCCACGATGATTGGATTTCTTTAACTAGCTAGGGTGTTAACCTAAGGAGAGCTAGAATATGCAAATGTACAATCACAAACCTAAATTCACAAGGAAATCTAGGCTCATGGTAAGTATGTGCATTGTGGTGGTAGTGAAATTGTTTGTTGGACAGAGTGGTGAACCAACTTAAAATAAATGCTCAAATGTAAAGAAAACTACTCTAAACTAAACTAGTAATATAATTGATGATTAGGAGTTGGATTGTCTACCATTAACCTCCCTTGCAAGTATTGAAGTTCAAATACAAGTGATGCTATTCTAATTTCTCAATTACCCTATTTGCATTCGGATAAGACTACAAAAGCTTAAACTCCTTTAATGTTATCAATTCCAATGGGATAAGTCTAAAATTAACTACCTAAGAACAAATCATATTACTGGTTAAGTCTCAATTCATTGTTCCTAGATGCATTAAGCTTTGAGTTTAGATAATCGTGCAAGCAAGCCAATCTTAGATCTAGGTGATTTTAACTCACAACCTTCACATGCACATAGAGGATGCTTTCATGCTATCAATGCTTAAGGTTAACTACTCTCTAAACATTCTTTCGTGAGATGACAAACACAACACATTCAAAGTAGTTAAGTTTGGATGAATGCATTCACTTCTTGAATTAGCATATGAACATGAAAATAACAAATAACATCAAATGTAAATTAAAACATCAATTCATACAAGTTTCGCTAGGGCTTTCAACCCTAGTCCCAACAAAGTAACTACTCACTCATAATCATACAAATTAGCATCAAATCTATAAAGTACATCAAGACAAATTAAAGAGTTAAGGAAAGAATGAACCTAGTTGAAGCTTGACAAATTAATGGGTAGCTTCTCCTTCGTTTTCCTCCTTTAATGCTCCTTGAGTCCTCCTTGATGGTCAAATATATGGATGGATGAAGAACTTCTTGTTGATGGTGAATGGAATGGTGATGAAGATATGATGCTTATTTGGCTAACTTTAAGTGGTGGTAGTGATGGAGTATTGGTGGTGGTGGTGGTGATGGAGGTTGAGGAGTAGTAAGGGGAGTATGGATATTATGGGTTTGGATTTTGGGAGGTGGAGATGGAGATGGAAAGGAGTGTAATGGAGTGGTATGGGTGATTCTCTTCTTGAATGAGAAAAGAGATGCTTAAATAGGGATGAGAAATGTGTAAAATGATGATGGAAAGCAAAGGGAGCAGCTAGCTTCATGAATGGAGCAAAAAGGAATAGTGTTGGAGTGGTATTAGTTCCCAAAACCAAAGGGGAAAAAGTATGGAAGGAACCAAAGGGGAAAAAGTATGGAAGGGATAGAGTGAAAGAGAGAAGTAATGATGAGCTATTAGAGAGAGTAGAGTAGGAAAAGATAGCTAACGGAGAGGGAGAGAGCAGCTAGCTTTCTTAAGTGCATGGAAAACAAGAAAATGAATGTAGAGATGGTTTTGGATCACCAAAGTCAAGGGGACAAGCATGGGGAAAATGTGTGCATGGTAATGCCTATTATCCAAAGGATAATGAGATGGATGTAATGATGTTATTCCACCTTCTTGGTCCTCCTTAATTGTGATAGGAAAAGCTATGACACCATCATATGTGGTGGTGGGCCGCCATTTGTGGTGGTTCGCCGGAATTCAGAATTTTACTTTTTGTTCCACATTTGACCATCATTCTTCCTAGCTCCAATTCTCCACTTCAAAACCCAAAATAGATGTTTCCTCGACTCTTGCAATATTCCTAGATAAATAAGAAAATGATTTAGTGAAAGTTAAAATTCACTCAAAAACAAGTTAAATTCAATATTTAGAGGAATGTATATGTATATATATATATATATATATATATATATATATATATATATATATATATATATATAATTATGGTCTAATAGAACGCATTACTTCCAAGGTTTTGAGAAGATGATCTACAGTTGACATTTGTGAACTACTGATGATGAAATTAGAGCGAAACAAGACAATATATACATCACCAGGGGAAATTTTCAGCAATTTTCAAAGGTTCAAATATATCAAGAATGGAAGTCTTTGTAGATCTATTGGAATTTTTCATACTGGTGAAGAATATTTTGTTTTTTTTTTATTCATCTTCAAACTCTTAAGTTCAATGTTGTTTTGTTTGAAACTTTTCATAGTCAAAGCAAGTCTGCAAGTGGATTTGTTAATGTCATCTAACATTTGAAATCCACTTTCGATCAAACTGGTTGGTGAGGTCAAAGTAATAAAACAACACAATGATGATTAAGATACGTCGTGATTACCATTTATGTATGTAGATTTTGTGACTAGGGTTCTAAAGCGGGATTTTATGTATGAAGATTGGTTTGCATCTTCATTCACGTAATTTACATACAGGAGAAAAAAAAACTCTAAAGCGAGATAATATGTTTCTTTGTTTTTGATATAAATGTCTCTTTTGGTAATTTAACCTACCCATAAAATTTGATATTGGGTGTATGGAAAAGAGGATGTGTATCTAGTATTTTGCAATGTGTGAATAAATTTCTCTTATATAGCTCTGTATGGATCGTAAAATCTTACAAGAAGTTTTGTACTTTTGGCCTCCCAACCCATTCTTGGTAATTGATTATTTGACATGATATTCTAAAGAGAAGTTTTAAATACACATCCCTTACTACTTAATACACGCTCCTTACTTAATACACGCTCCTTCCATACTTAATACACCACCTATTTAATTTTTCATTCTAATGTGACGAAGTGGTGTTAGCTCAGTGGTTAGAGCACCCACTACCTAATGACGAAGTCATGGGTCATGGGTCATGGGTTCGAGTCACCATGGGGGTAGGAGTGAAATCCTTTGATTCTCTTATATTGATGAAGGAAGAATTTTTCATTCTAATGTGTTACTAAATACACAACCCAAAGTACTTAGAATATCCTTAATTTCAAAAATTATGAAATATCCTATTATTTGACTATATTAAGGTTGCTATATATTTGATATGATTAGTATATATTACTATATTGACGTTTTGTAAATGACCATATCGATTACTTGTGTTAGTTATTGGAAAATCTATAAAGATTTATTATTGTTCCTTTCAAATAGATGCTTAGAAATAAGTTTTGTATTATTTGAGTTCTCATCCAGCAATCAAGTATAAAATTTAGAGCTGAACATTCAACCAAAACTATATTAGTAGTTTCTTGACAGTGGCGAAACTACGGACTTGTCACTAGAGGGGCCAAATAAATTAATAATTACAAATTTTTTTTACATGTGATGTTTTATATTAGATAACAAATTGATCGTAACTTTTTAATTAAAAAAAATTAACTAAAAAATGAGAGTAAAGCGAAATGTCATTAATGCCATCAATTCTGAAATTCTCAATTATATAGTTCTCACCCTATTTAATTATAATTTATTTAAAGAAAATTTTTAATTCTAACTTTATTCTTGTATTAAATGAGGGAGGACATGTATAGAAATTATTGTGTTCATCTAACTATTATACATAATTATTATTATTATTTTTTTTTTTGAATAAAGGGCTGGTGCAGTTGCCCTCAAGCCTTATTAATGAAACTGTCGAATACAAGGGGGAGACATTGAGCCTAAACCCCTGATTACAATAAGTATCTAGAGAACGTCCTGAAATACTATCATGCGTCTCTACCAAATAATTGTATTCAACTAGGCACCAACTAGCAATGAGCTTTCTACTGACGACTCTAATTGTTTTAACATAGCAGTGACATAACGGAAAGATAACTCGATATGTAACTCGATTACAACGTAACATAATTATCATACGCACAGCTTTCCTACTATGTTGCCGCCGGAAGATAAATCTGACGACACTTAGTCTCACCTTACCACTAGGAGGCAGCGACAATTTGACGAAGCAATGAACTCGCCGCCTACCTAGAGCAGACAAGGCACTTTGAGTGCATACAGAGGCAAAAAGCCCAATTAGTCCTACACAACAAATGTAGGGATTTATTGCTCGCAAAATGCACAAAACAACTAGGCAAACTAAAACAGTAAAATTAAAATTAAAGGAAGCAATAGCTTGGGCGAGGTCCACGAAGTGGACCCAACCCTCGTCTCTAGCCCAGAACGGGCCCACTAGCGGCCTCCAAGCCCAAAAGGCCAAATCAGCAACATATCCAGCCTTCCCGGCCCAAAGCAACAGCTGCGTTCCCCCGCCACCAAAACCGCCATCCTACCACCGGCGTTGGACCACCCTCACGCCTTCGTCGTCGTCCAACCACCGCCGGACAACTCCAAGCATCTCAGACCACCCAACACCAGCCGGCATCTGGACCCTCTGCAATTGGATCAGGATCGATCGTCTCATCACATTATCGATCTCAGCCAACCTTCGATATGCACCATCCGGCCATCGAAACTGGCCGGCTGACCATCGATTGCCAACAGACGCCGCTCTGATCCAGCAAAAGCCATCTCCAATCCCAGCCCGCTTCCCGGACTCAGCCACCAAATCACCGTCCGGCCTCACCCAAAAAAAATAATATAAGAAAAATATGACAAGTTTTTTTTCCTTCTAATACATTATTGTCTGTTTTGGTCATGTAAGTATGTAACCTACTTATGAAATCTAATTTTAAAAATATAAAATAATAAGAATGTGTATTAAGTAGTTAGAGGTGTGTTAAAAATTTTCCTACTCTAAATGTCATGGTCTACCAAAAAAAAAAAAAAACATCTACCTCTATCCATAGTCTCATCTTTGATACAGCAAAAAACTGACGGAATTTACCTAGCAGTAGCGAGTAGGGTTGAGAGGAAGCTAGGTCATCCTGGCTTTCTTTGCAATTTCTTCTTTGGTGCTTGTTATCAGAGACTATGGTGGCTCTTTCTCTTCCTCATCTGCTTGGGCAATGAGGCTTCTGCTCTTTTTGTGTTTCCTGGTGGGACTCGTGGGAGGTTTGGCTGGGGAAGGCTGATTTGGTTGTAGATCAGAGCTTGGTGGGGGCTGGGCTTTGGTGGAGGCCTGTGAAAGTGCTCCGGGTAGAGGCTGCCTTCTGGTGGCGAGGTGTCCGGATTCCGAAGTTGGAGGTCTGGCGTTCTGACCGTGGATGGCTGCGGATTTCCAGCGGCTGCATCTCGACTTATGGGTCCGTGGGCTGGGGATACTTGCTTTGGTTCAGGGCTACATATGCTAGGGTTTGGGCTTTTGTACTTGGACTTGGGTTGTAGCTTTTAATTTTATGTTTTATTTTTGTCTTGCTGGATGGGGGGTCTGCAACCGCTTTGCTTGTTTAGAACCTATTGATTTCTCATGGGTAATTTCTGACTGGATTTAATAGCTAGAAAAGATGGGTTTACTTAAGTAATGGCTCTTTTGCCATCCCCACAAACGTGTGTCGTTACGTATAATCTCATTGAATTATAAAAGAATTGACAGTTTCTTCAAAAAAAAAAAAAAAAAAAATAGTCTCATCTTTGATCAAATCAATGCCTGAGCTTGTTTAAGCTAAGATCCCAAATATATTTAACACCCTTCCCTTTGGGCTTCGCTGAGACTTCTGGGTATGTGTATCCGTCCCTAAGGCTGGCCGGCTGGGCTAAGGGTATTCCTCCAGGAATTCTTGGACTATAAGTAACCTGAACGTGTTGTATTCCCTATTATGCGATGTGGAGAGATTTGTGGTTCATGTATTCAAGACTTAAAACACTGATACTAGTGGTCTAGTTCTATGTGCTTTTGCAGAAGATTGTTGAGAAGTCAGCTTAAACAACATGATAAAGGAAACTTCAAGAGGAAAGTGGTATGCAGAAATGAACTTGGGAAGTTAGTTAAAAGGCTCCTCACCATTCCACTTGGTTGTAATTACAAATCAGTTCTGCACTCCAACCCAAGACACTATCCGAATTATATATCTTTATCTGGTACAATCGAAATCATCATCTGTAAGTACTCTGTCTATCCCAATATGATACAGAACACACTGAATTAATGCTACGATCCTTCATCGTCTGGCTAGATTTGACTGGACTTGGAAGGCCCTTCATGCTCGGAGATCGTTGCTGGATACCACCGGACTTGCCAATCCTTCTGGAACTTAGTGGCACTTCACTGTTGATGGAAGATATAAGAGAGATGTTGTTGTTCTTGCATGGTGAATAGCTCTCAGAGCAAGTATCCAAACTCCATGGCCTTGATTTAGGGGAGCTTAAAGACCTCGCTTTCAATTTAGCAGATTTTGTTGCGGCCATGTAAGTAGGAACAATAGGAGATCTTGTAAAGGAATTTTCATCTCCCAATGAACACTGCTTCCTGTGGTGTAAGGATGACTTTCTTGGAGAATCCATTCCTTCATTAATCAGATGACTATTCTGTCTTTGCAGGTTTCTAAGCCTAACTTGTTTTCCACCTCCAAACTCCTCTTTTCTATTCGAAGCCAAAACTGTGTCCAAGTCTTCAAGTTCTTTGCTTTTAGAAATTTGGGTATCAACCCATTGGTCCAACCAGTATCTCCATCTTCCATTTACCTTTTTTCTTTCTGATTCTGCTGATTTCTAAGAAAACAAAAATACATACACCTTTAGAAGAAGATAGCTTTGACAAGGAAAAAAGAACAGATCAATATAGTAGAGGAACTTACCCTATGGCTATACCAATATTCCTTTATTCTTTCTCTCTTAAGCATAGCCTCTTTCTTGCTCATAAACAAGGCCTCTGCCTCTTCCTTTGAAACAAGTCTGTCATCCCACCTTCTTTGGCTGTTTGAGTCCATCTAAACATTTGTACAGAATATCTATGTCACATTGAAGCAAAGAAAGTCACGTCGAAAAGGCACTGATTAAATTTATTTTTGAGATATCAGTTGGCCAAACATACCCTTATTATCTTGTCCCTCAAATTTTGGAACTGATCATTATATTCATCATAGTTATAAGTATCTCCTTCTTTGGTTTGGAATCTCCTGGCACATACGTGCGATTGGATGTTTATTATAGACTGCAAGCACTTGAGTGTAGTCATTGCTTGTCGTCTCACACCTTGTCCTCGAATAATAGCTTGGAGCTTCACTATTCCCCTTAGTGCCCTCAAAGCTTTCCTTGCCTGCAATGTCCTCCAACAAATATTCATCAGAAACCATGCAGCAGTGGTAAGTTTCATCAGCTGATCTTAGCAGGATACGATAAAATAATCTACGATGCCTGACTATGAATTGGTTACTAATGATAGTTCACTTCAGATTCACAACCAGACAACATAACATGCAAGACTATTTGACAACAGGACATTTCCAAAAATTCATCTAGTTAACATAATGTAATAGAAATAGAATTATTATACTTGATCTAGTTATGTAAATGGTGAATGAGTAACTAGGAAATCAAAAACCACAAAATACTACAATTTTCAGATAATCATAAACTTACACATCCTAAACATTACTTCTCCAAAATCAAAGTTTCTTGTTACCTTTTGTATTAACTCAAACTCTGCATACAGTTAATAGAAAAATTAAATTCTGTTATGATGCGAAATATAGAGAAAAGCATGTACAAACTCACAAGGTAACCGCGGAAGGCGGTTTGAATTTTAACAGCAGCAAGTTCTTGTGTTTCCTTCTCACATTGATGTTCCAATTCAGTGGCCTCATTTCGAGCTTTAAGACCAGTGAGCCACACGACCTCAGCAGCAGCATGAGCAGCTGCAACAGCAGCTTCAGCAGCAGCAGTGCTCGCAATGGCCACATTCAGAGCATGCTTGCTTTGTTCTTCCTCTGCCTCATTGAGTGTCCTTTCCTTTAATGGTGATGGTGGTGCTGGTGCTGTTATTGAGGGTAACCTTTTAATCTTAAGCCTTCCGAAAATCCATCTTCTTCTCTTCTCCTTCTACAGATAGTTGAGCAAATGAGGGATGGGACTCAGATAATTGAAACAGAACAAAATAGCAGAACAAGCAAAGTGCTTACATTATTTTGCTTTGTCTGTGTGTCTGAAACAAAGAACCTTTTAACTATACTGAACCAGCTCTTCTTTGCCATTGAAGAACCAATAGATCACATCATACTACGAGGAAATATGAAGCTGGTTTCAGAATCCCATTTGCAAAGAAGCATTTATCCATATGCACAAACAGCAAGAAAAGATTAAATAAATTAAGTTAATAAGCTTGTACATCATGGCTTGAAATAGAATCAAAATGCTAAATTCTATGCACAGATTTTGTGTATAAGATCTAAAATAGTATCTCACCCATCTTCTGAAATCAAGTGATTTTCAGATATCAATAAAGAATCACAGCAACATGAACTTTCATCTCTGTGGAGGGTACTTTTATAAAGTTCAAGAAGATCACTTAGAATTCACTCAACCTTATAATATCATATAGTATTGAAAAAGGTGTTAGGGAAGTCCATCAGAAATGGAGGAAGAGAAGCAGATGTATATTGGGGAACTAAATTACAAAGACTAAAGAGGATTGTCAAATTTCCAAGCTGATAAAAAATCTAAAGGGGTATGTTTGTTTGTCAATTGAACTATGAACAGCCCACATCTTCCCTCTTTCACATAATGGGAATTCTTCTGTGCAATATGTGGGCCAAAGAAAGCAATTGTACTGAAAAGTAGAGCAACTCTGTGTTCATGGAGGAGGAGACTCATAATGAAGTATGAGGAAATACACTTTTGATGGGGGCCTCTCATCCTTCTGTGCAACCTCCAAATTTCTCTACTGCAACAGACATGTTCAAATGTCTGTTGGAATCAAATTACTGAACTATCCTCAGATTTAACTGAATCACTTCTTATACCATGCAACAGCAGTGAGCAGTCCACTATGGATAATGAGACTCTGCTTGTGTGATGTTGATATTTAGAAGATTACCTAAAAGGATAAATACTTTTGATCATTGTATAAGAGTAACCATGAAAATGATTTGCTTTTTTCGTTCTATACATTTTGTTTTCCCTTGTTTGTATTTTAGGTTTGTTCTATATTTACTCCATTGAATGGTCAAGATCCAGAGGCTATTTGCTGAGAAATAGAGCTGGGATACATCCTTTTCCTTGTTGACTTGAAACCTGGATCCATCCTTTTTTGAAGGGAATGAGTAATTTTTAGTCAGTCACAGTGTTGTGTAGTGACAATTAGTGAACCATATGGGACCTCCTGGTTAAAGAGATTGTACCACTGGCAACTACGTTGATGTTATTCGATCACTTGGTCCATCAAATAATATGCGAGAGGAGATAGGCATAGAATGCTTCCATAATCCACACAGACCACTAGCCAGAGAGAGAATGTGAGGCAATAATTATTGAGGGATGTGGGGAGTCACAATGTGCAAGAGACGAGAGAATGTGGGGGAAGAAGACAAAGGGGAAACAAAGTGGCCTTGCACAGCTGTTCAAGGGCCCAAAACAGAGGAATGGTGGTGACTAATACATTCTCATATTTTCCGGAACAAAAGGGAAAGAAATATATATATATATATATATATACAGATCCTATCCAGAGCGGAGCTCCGCTTTGAAAATTTTCGTGTGAAGTTCGAGTTTTGGGTCACTTTTCGGTCGCATATCCACATCTCGACCGTTCAGTTTTTAGGTACTAGTGTATAGATCGTCTCTGCAAATTTTCAGACAAAATGATGATCGTTAAGGCATTGATAACTGCCTTAAAGCTAGTACGGTTCAGGTTGACAGATTCAGTTCGTCCATTGGTTTACGAGAGTTAGATACCTTAACGATCATCATTTTGGCTGAAAATTTGCAGAGATAATCTATACACTAGTACCTAAAAACTGAACGGTCGAGATGTGGATATGCAACCGACAAGCGACCCAAAACTCGAACTTCACACGTTAATTTCAAAGCGGAGCTCCGCTCTGGATAAGATCTGTATATATATATATATATATATATATATATATATATATTATTAAAACTATATCGGGTCTCATTGGAAGGTAAATGAAGATTCTTGTTTGGTTACCAACATGAATAGGGTTGAGAATGAATTAGAGAGGAGAAATGGAGGAAAGATAAAGTGAACATCAATAATTCCAAAAACAATCTATAGAAAAACTAACTATAGGATAGAGAAGCCTCATAGTCAAATTAACTGTATAAATTGGGGATTGCCTAGAGTTCATCTTTCATATTCAACTAGTTAGAGAGCCAGCGCTTTGCTACGGGTAGTATAGCTGCATTCAAGAAAATTATCAGTTGTCTTCTTTCTAACTGAACTCACTTATAAGGTCTTGGTGTTCTATTACATACTTGAGAATAATCCGAAGAAATAGGCGTCTTTGCTTGAAGCTACTATTTGCCCATGATTTTTGTGCCTTCCTTGCTAGTGCTACCCACTCCTTGACCTGAAATAAAGATTTACACCATGAATTTCCCAATAGTTGGGATATTCTGAGTTCCATCTCTTCTACCATCTAAACTCCAGAGTATATATCAAATCAGGCACCAAATGAGAACTAAATCAATTTCATAACCTTAATATCATCAAATGAACCCATCCATTTTAGAAGTTAGCAAAGACTATAATAGCTTACTACACGTTCACTACACCAATCCACAACCCCAACTTCAAATGTACACAACAAACTAACCTCATTGATAGGAGCATTTTTATGCGACATTTTAATATTTAACTCCCCATATTTTGCTTAGTTTTTTCTTTTACTTAATCATTTTTAATTTAGTTTATATTTTCTAGGTACATTGGAATAAATAACAAGGAAATGAGCTTAAAGACACATGAAGGATGTGAGACTTTGGAGATGACAAAGGCAAGGCACAAGGGATGCGGAAATGAGCTGAAATGAAGAAATAGAGTTTTCCTGGTCCGACTAGGAATCCCAGTCAATGCAGGAATCCTGATGAGGCTAGGAAACCTGAAGGCATTAGGAGACCACATGGCTTGAAGATATTATGGGATATTAAATCTGATTTTTGCATGGGAAATCAAGGAGATTACGTTGAGAAAATCAAGGGAGAGTTTCAAGGGATTGTGCAACAAGAAAATGCTCGAAACAAATCCAGATTCGTTCCTCAATTCCCTTAAGATATGTTGGCCGAAATTAAGGAATTAAAATCTGCAATTTTACAAAAAATAAATAAATAAATAAAAAATCTGCAGTTTTAATGTGAAAATCAAGAGAAAATCAAGGGGAGGATGTTAAGGATAAAGCCATGGAGAGATTTAAGGGAGAAAAGGTCCAAAATGCGTCCGGATACATTGTCTAGGTTCATGCCTAGACATTTGGCCGAAAATTGTGAATAAAATCAGATTAAATCATGGAAAATTCAGCAACAAAATATTAGGGATTGATTTTGGAGCTTTTTGATTGGTTGGATGACATAGCAGAGCTGACGTGGCATTATCTGATTGGTTAATGCTGTGTGGATCAATCTCGAAGACTTGGAGACTAAGTTGCCATCCTCCTATAAATAGGAGCATTCTCTACACAATTCTACACACGACAACACCACCACAACACACCACTTCTCCCACAATTCTAAACATTAGAAAAATTCCCTCAATTCTCTAGTCTTCAGAAGCTCTGCGTCTCAACCAAGGAGGAGAAGAAGTCATGCAATACATCAAGATCCTAGTTGCCATCCACCCTTGTTTCATCCCTAGAAGATTGTTTGCTTTCAAGGATCTTCAAGTTCTTCGTCTCAAGGCTTGTCATCCATCTTTCATGGTGTATTTCAAACTTTCTTTTCTTTTCCTTTGTTTGATTAGTAGAGTTATGAATTCTAGTTAACATGACGTTAAGGGCAAAGTTTAAAGTCCATTTATATGTTTTGAAATAAAGTTGTGATTTCTTTATGTTGATTTATATGTTTCTTATGTGAGATTGCTTGATTGATTTTGCTTTACATAAAACTTTTATATGTATGTGTTCTTTGGTAGCCAACTTAGGATATATGCATGTAATTGGAGCTAGATTTAAGTAGTAAAGGCTTTGGACAAAAGTCGAAATCAATTAAGGAGGATTGCAAATAGATGAACTTTTTCATACTAGGTTGTGCACTTTGGTTGACATCCTTTCTTTGTTCTTCATGCGTTGAATGTGTTCTTGATTAGCTAGCTTTCTAGACTATGATTGCATATTCAATAGATTTAATTTAGGTGCTTTCACTTAGATTAAATATTGAAGGAAAGTAAAAAATGGGAAATCGTTTGCTTTCTAACGTTTCACATGGTCAACTTCTTTCTCATGACATAGAAAATCAACTATAGGAATTGTAATTGGATTTCTTGCATATGATTGTGGTCTTGATCTTTATTCCTTGCGTTCCACCCTTGTATATATGTTTTTATTTTTTTTTTTTTTATTTAATTTTTGATTTAATAATCTTAAAACCCCCTTATTTGTATTCACTTGTATATACTAGAAATAGCGCCCGCGCTTTGCCGCGGGATTTGTTATTGTTAACCATTTTGTATGCAAGGTTTATTGATAAAATGTAATAGATTACAATATAAGTTTGGGAATGAACAATTGAACAATCATAAATTCCAACTTAAGCAAACTATGACCGATTTGTAAACAGAGAAAAAAAGGATTTCTAGTTATAAATGTTCAAATGTTGCCAAGAATTTCCTATTTGTAAACATTTTAGTTTTAAAAAGGGATCACAATCATCAACAACATAACCCAAAAGGAGGGGATATTTGACTCAAGTGATAAAACACATATATCGCGCATCAAACTAATCATATTTTAACACAAATAAAGAAACAAAATTAAAACTTCTAAATGAACTCAATGCTGGCAACTTGATGATCAAAGCAAACCAAAATTCCAGAATTGAAGATATTACAAATAGACGAAAATTAAGTCAATTAAAGAGATCAAAATTATTGGAAAATTATTGCAAGATCATGTCCACCAGCAAATGTATAAACCTTGAACGTATACTGAAAAGTCCTCCAGAGCATTTCTAAGTTTTTAACGCAACCTTTTAATTGCTTCTTATCAGTTTGGGTTCCAGTAGTCTACGCCTCTCCACTGGTCTGTACTTCTCTTCTTTCCTACATCAACATAAGGTCTATTTCAAAGTCAGTAAACCACTTTTCCTAATGATTCTTAATAAGTTTTCCAAAGTTCAAACACAGTAACTAAATATGTGAAACTTTTTTACCAAACTACTCTTTAGCGCCATCTCCATGCAACTTCTCTTACCCGGATGAGGATATTGAAGTCAGTGGGTCTTTTGACTCTGAAATTTCTTAATTTCTTCATCTTTTGTTCGCTCTGGTTTACCTATTTCTCCTTCTGATCTGCATGTTGCTTCATTTTCGTTAGTCATGGAAAAATGCAGATCGAGATAATGAAAATACATGAAATGTAATTTTCTGTATAGGAGATTGAGTTTACCTTGGTGAAATAACGCTCAGTCTTGTCAATGAGCAGACAAAAGGGGAGCCTATTTTCCAAATGTGTAGTTCTTTGATCATTGCATTTAACTTCTTTGTTGGGATTCCTTCAAACCTTGATAAAACCTGCACTTTGGAAAATGGCATATTATGTAATTATAATGAAAATGAAGATTAACAAACAATAACAACAAAAGTGGAAGATGATTTATACTAACCTGTGTCTCAATCAGTCAAATGTTCAAGAATGGATTCTAATTTCTTGTGGAACTCTAACAGCTCATTCATGTCTTTTGTTTGGAAAGAACTCCCTTCTCATGTCCGTTAAAGCCTTTCAATATTTCTGAACATCTTCAATTTGTTGAAAGTACGCTGATATGAGGCACATAAATTGAATGGTTTTAATTTTTTTCTTTCTACTTAGATTATTATAATTTTCAATGAAAGGGTCTATGGAAAACATAAATACCTTTATGTCATATCTGCTAGAGCACCAGGCATGCCTTTTTGACCTGCTGTGCTGCTCCCAGCTCCACCTACAGCAGCACAAAACTGAGCTTCTTTATTTTTAGGTGAGAACTGAAAAGGCCAAGTAAAACAACGATAAAATTCAGACATCATAAAGCTTGCTACAGATAGGTGTTCAATAATCAAAAACCAAGATATGAAAGAGCTTTTGGGCAAAAAATCTAAAGAACCATGAAACTTACCCTTCCATATACATTAATATCAAGGCCAATCTTGAGAAGATCAGCAACATTATTCTTCAAATACTTCAGCACAGCGTTCCTCTTCTTCTTAATCGCCCCTAGCCTCACCTTTATGCTCTTTATATCATATTTGCTGCATCAAAAATACCCAAAATCAGAATCCAAAACAAAACTTAAAACAAACAGGAAACCATACTCTACATAAACTTGGGCAGAAAGACGAACTGGGTATTGTGTCAATAACATCTATAGCTCGAAAAGGAAATCATAGTTTCTGGCATTTAGAGGTGTTATTAACTTGGTACAATTATAAATAAAGCCACAGTTTTTCAACCAACAACAGATAGTCTTCATTTTTTTTCCTTTCACGTAATGTATACTGTGGTATGCTTAACATGATCAAACAAAAGTCTGAAAGAAAATGCAATGCTTCCTTCATAAAAAGAGAACAGCTTAGGACAACTTGAAGATTCATTCAAAGAGTATTACAATGTTTCCCACCTAATGAGCCACAAAATTTTCTGAAAAAAAATGTAACTGAGAACCAAAAGACACAAAATATTTATAATTTGTGATGATAAAACCACAAAGAATCATGAAAATCAAACCAGGAATGTTAGGGAAAGGGAAACGTCTCCTCATGACCACTCAATGTCTAGCTTAAATAACATTCAAAAAGCAGGAACCAAACTTATACATTTATGTGATGAACCTAGAACTGATTAGCTAAAGTTGTTATGCAGATTAATAAATGTGTGATGGATCATAATAAGAAAGAGTTGAGATTTTTTATATCAATGAAAAAAAGAAAGTGAGAATAACTATGAAATGATAAGTAAAGGAAAAGAAGATAACCTGATTGTAAAAAAAAAAGCACCGACTGTCAACATAGAAATTGATCTTCACCAGTGATAAGCAAAACCTGCAAGAAGAGTAAATCAGAACAAATTGCAAATCAAGAAAACAAAAGATATGATAAGATTGAATGCAAAACGAAACAGGTTATGTAATATATATTTGATGTGATGGATAGGATTTCAAATTCTCATGGTTTTGACTCTTATCATATTCAAAGCTAATAGTACCTGCAGGTTCAGGTTAGGAAATATCCAACCATCAACTTAGTTACACTACTTCATCTTTTTTATTTGTAGACTAAAGATGCATAATATAATATTTTAAGTTTTTAACTGACATTACCATTCATAATTTTTCAAACTTAATTTAGAAGCAGATTGATAAATGAAAGATTTAAGAAATAGTTAGTAATGTACAGTAAGGCGATTCAGAATCAAAGAACATGAAGATCATGGTAATAAATTTATTGATTCTAATTTGTTTTCCATTATTTATTCTTTCCATCATTGTGTCCCCAGTAGATTAAGTTGACATTTTAATGTACTGAGGTTTTAATCCATGATTACAGCAAGTCCAATAGTTTCAAAACAATTCAAGTTCTGATATCTGGAACATAAAACAGTTTGAATGAATCAAATATGTAGATTAGTTCACCATATCAGGTTAGTTCACAATTTAGCTTATTATCTATCAATGCTTTTCTTTAATGCTAAAAAAATCTTGGTAATGAGGAAGTAGCTTTGTTTCAATGATAAGCATGGTCCATGTCATTGCTGTAGATAACTAAGCCCGATAACCTTTCCAATTCCATGCTTATCAACAGCAAAAGAAGCTGAGCATTTTCTTTTTGCTGATTAGATTGAAGTATTATCATTTACCTTCATTTTTCTTCTAAAGTTTTTCAATAGTTATCAAACAAATTTAGAATTACAAAACATGAAGAATGTAATAAAAAACTAAAGACAAATTATACAAAATTATATAGAACAGAAAACAAACAAAAGAAAAAGATGTCTTTAATAATCACTGAATATGAAAAAAGAAATTCATTTGAACGTAGAAGGAAAAGCATAAATTAAACAAAAGCACAAATTTAAATACCTAAGCAACCTCAAAGGTATTCAAAGCTAAAGCACTTGTCTTCTGCTTCACCCAATGATCAATATCCTGCAAATTTCACTAAAATTAAAGAATAGTGACAGAACTAAAAAATAAATAAGAAAATAGTTTTTTTTTTAAGAGATCAAACCTGTTCTATTTGCTATTCAAAAGGGAAACCACAAATTAATAAATTAGATGATAGAAGTTGTTTCAATAAGAGATCAAAGCTTGTTGTCTTGTGCTGATTAGATTAAGTTAAAATCTTACCGAGCCTTGATCGGTGCTCATGTTGATAGTTAATCCCGATGTTGGCGAAGAGAAGGGTGATGTTGATGGAGGCTTCCCGAAACCAGAAAGTAGCGGACATGTTGCTTATATATATACCGATGACTCTAGGGTAAAATTGTAATCCTAGAGCCAATCCCTTTTGGGCACTGTTTGAGAAATCTGGAATGATCAGGGAGCTTCTTTTTGTCTGGAATTCACTTCTGATCTCTCTCTTCTTCTTCTTTTCCTTCTTCCCCCATTCTATTCTCCCTCTCTTTATCTATGTGCTCGACAAACAACAAAATCCCAAAAGGAAAATGATTTTATCAGGTCTAATGTGAAATAGAAACCCAAACTCCATCAAAAGAGACCCAAACTCTGTCAAGCTTTGATCGATAACCATACCTGATAGTCTAGAAGAGCAAGAAGAACCCACTCTACCAAAATTTGATCGATCACCAAACCCGACAATGTGGAACAGCGAATGTCGGTATAGATAGAGAGAGGCCTCCGTCAGTGTAAATAGAGGCTCCCAGACTTTTTTGGTATAGAGGCTTCTAGACTGATACATAGAAGAGAGGCTTCCAGATTTGTGGATAGAGGCTTGTAGATCGGCTAAGCGCATAAATTCCAACAATTGGCTCGGCTCGACCACACCACAGTAAACGGCTTATGAACAGTGAAACGACTTATGAACAGTTAACTGACGTTTTATATATAGTAAATTTCTATTCTTTGTTTTATTTTTGTAAATAATATTTTTTACTTTTATTAATTATTTATTTATTTTTGCAATTACAGGTGTACCCTCAATCCCCGGCTAGAACGATCCCTACTTATTCTATACTGACAACTACATTTTGCAGGGTTAAATTGCGCGCTTCCTTTTAGCGTATCACTCATCAGGTGTCAATGCAGGGTAATATCCCAAGTATTTCATGATTGCAGGTTCATAGCACTGAACCTTGGTCTCTGATTGCGATGTCCTTCCCCTTGGAGGTCCCTGCACAGTAAACACCAATTATACAAATCAAACATCATAACACCTTATGCAGCCACAAACGTCCAATAACCTTCTTCAATACTTTCTTTAGCTGTCTCTTTTTGTCATTACTTTACTCATTTACACTAACATTTGGCATGTCTAAACAGTTCAAATCCTTCCAAAACTATAAGCAATCACACAGCAGTTTCATTCCGAAGTGATAGCTAAAGATCTCAACAGCTAAATAATGTAACACCACAGATGAACAGAAACTGACTACAAAATGTAGAATCAGAAAGAAACACTTATGAAAACAAAAAACCTAAGAAACAGTACAATCAAAACTCACATATATGAAACTGTTCTCCTGGCTCTGATTCCCATCGTCCAACACTGCCATTGATTAAACCAGTCAAATCAATACACAAAGTTCAATCATATAAATTATAGGGATAATCATAGAGAATTCTTAAATCATCCAAAAATATGCTATTATAAAAGTAGAGGAAAAAACAGTTTGGCGTCAAAACATCAGCTCCATCATTTTAATTTTTGAGTAAGTTAAGAACTATCTATTTAATCAAAGCACCAAATGTTCACAACTCCCAAAATCATTTTTCCAGTTCATGCTTTTCTGCAATAAAGCACCAAGGCAGTCTTTATCACACTCTACAAAGTGATTGGCTAAGATTTAAGAGAAACATATGTATAGCATATATCATACTCACATAAATGAGCTTGAGCTTTTCCAAGTGGTGTTGTTGTGAGAGAAATCTCTCCATAGAAAATTTCAAATAATTAATCATAACAAAACAGTAATCTTATAAGAAATCGATGCTGCAGTTTTGTAGTTCATGCTTTTCTGCAATGCAGTCTTTATCACACTCTACAAAGTGATTGACTAAGATTTAATAGAAAGATATGTATAGTATATTTCATACTCACACACTCCCTCTATCACATTCAGTAGGAAGTGAGCTTGAGCTTTCCCAAGTGAAGTTGTTGTAAGAAAAATCCCTGCATACCAAATTTCAACTAATTAATCATAACAGAATAGTAATCTTATGAGTAAACAAAATAGATGCTGCAGTTTTGTATTTCATACACTGTCTTGATTTGTTTGAAGAACCATCCAGGTATAGTTTCAGTAAGCTTGTTTGCTGTAAAATATCTTTCTATGGTTATATGCTTTAGTTATAGGATATGAAGCCCGGCTGCGATTCTTTATAGTGAAAGATATTTATCAATGGATTACATACCCTTCTCCATTTCCTGCCCTACAATATTCCCTGAACTGTTGACATTCAGCTTTCACCTTTTTGGCTCCAATGCTGCACCAATTGGCAAAAGGAATTGTAAGATTAAATCTTGTTCTCTTAAAAGCCAATAGAGAATTTACTAATCGGACCATATGTTGAGATTGAGATGCTTACCTCGCGCTGCTTCCCTTAAAGGCTTAAACTGATGCATATGATTATCTAAATTATAAAAATCATGAGGGGTTTTCTCTCTGCACAGAACAAAAGCCAGTATTATTATTATCGGAACCAGCTAGAAGTGTAGGTGCAGAAAGTATTATTGAAGCACACTGACTTGTAGAATGATCAGATATGCTCATCAAATAAAGTATGAGACTAATGGAAATAGAAAAAAGAGGTGTGAAAAGCCAAAAAAAATTGAATGAATAGAAGACAATGTGAATGGCAAAGCACCCGAACTAATTGCTCAAATTGTTGGGAGCTGAGATTGAAAAGAAACTGGAACTAATTGCTCAAACTATTGGAGCTGAGATTGAAAAGAAATTGGATTCAAATACTACCTTGCAAAAACCCCATTACTCATCTAAAATACAATGCAGAAAAACTTACTTTTTAAACAACTCAACCCAGTACTCCATCGATCTCTTTCTCTGCCATACCAAAAAATCTGCGCACAATTATTTAAAAAGCATGAGTTCCAAGACAACAACTCAATAGCAAAAGAGTACCAATCCATCTCTAAGAGTAAAAATGAACCATCTTGTTGCCTACTAAACTTTCAAGAAATACCTTTGTTTCATTAAGATCAAACACTCATAACTGACCAATTAGACAATATGCCAAAATTGATTGCACCCAAATTCACAGAAAACACATGTTCCAAATACCCATTAAGAATTTCAATCACAAAATCCCAAAACTTGCCCAAAATCCAATCTTTGGCACACTTGAATTCCTTTTCACATTCATACATTTGCAAAGTAAAAGCAATGAAGAAAAGGGTATGTACCAGTTCCTTGTCCAAACCCACTGGAACATTGTTAGTAGCCATTGGACCCTGAAAACTCAAAATTAATTCACACAAACCCAAAATTGAATAGAATGGCAGAAAGGGTTTTAGCATCTTACTGGGTGTCTCACTCAGATAACCCTCTCTCTCTTTTTCTGTCGCCTCCTTGCTGCCTCTCTCTCAATGTTGCTCCAACTTTTATTTTATTTCATTTGTAGGTTTATTTCTGGCCAATATCGACCGTCATTTCAAACACAAATTCTTAAAACCTAGATCATGCCACAGCAGATATCATGTATAAGCAATGAGTAAACAGTTCTTTAAAACACTAACATGTGTGAGTAAGACAATTGAGCTCTTAAACAATAAGCATTCATTCAAATCAAATGTCACCCAAAAAAGCTAAACAATTATTGAAGCCAAGCTTAAACAGAGAAACGAAGAACTGGCTAACCTATGTAGCTTCTACAGAGGTAACCCAAATGATTAAGTATATATCACCGATCAGAAGCAACCCACCTCTGTACCTCCAACCTTTAACAGAACCCAGATAGAGGAATGAGAAACGCGATGGCTATTATGCACCAAATACCCAGTTGTAAAACACAAACAAAACACAGCTTCGTACCTCAATTGTTTTGTTTTAATACTGCGTTCTTCCTCTTTCAATTCCCAGAAGCTCCAAAATTATCTACAGGCTCCCTCAAAATCAATAACACACTTGGAAAAGCCTTTGTTACTCAAACTCAAAATCAATGACGTGTGAAATTTTACAGTTGTTTGTAAGAAATTTTTGGGTAAATTTCCTTTTACCACCTGATCTTTAGATTTTAAATTATTTGTGCCCCTGCACTATTAATTTCATAACGGGTGCTCCTATATTTACCAATTTCAATCAATCTTATCCAACCCTTGACTTTCTTACCACTATTGTGTAATATATTTTGAAATTGTAGTCACATACAATAAAATTTTGCATGCCACATTAGTGAATCATCATCATACATGAGAGCTCATTAGACCCACATTTTCAATTTACAAAATACTTGACAAAAAAACTAATGATTAGACATGATTGATTAAATTGGAGAGCACATGGGTACATATGATGAAATTAAAAGTGTAGGGCCATAACTGATTTAACGTGTAAAGGTTAGGGAAGTAAAATAAAATTAGCTCAAAAAATAACTCAAAAGTGGCCGGACCGTGGTGCACGACGGGTCTGGGAGGAGCCGGTGGACTGATCCAAACCAAGAGGGTGGGCCTGAGTGATCTCTTTGGTGACCCTATTGGGCTCAAGTTTTGGGCTAGGGTTTTGGCCCTAGTGCTTTATCTAGGATAGTATTTTATTACTTTCAATAAGTCCCTATTTTTCAGGGACAGTCTAGGTACTTTTGTGCATTTAGTTTTGGCATTTGGTTTGGTCTTGTCGACTTAATTCTCAGTGGATCTAGGTGTACACCAATTGAGGTCTCTAGGCAGCTAGGTTTATTGGTTAACGAGTTAGGTTGGAAGGGTCGGATCTTTCTAGCGCCTCCGGTGTAGTACCAAAGGGGGATTCCCGCTATGTTTACGTATTGATTGTACAATGAGTGGGTCTATGTTTCTATGTACCGTTGTGGGTACTACCACTATCTTCTTGTCTGTAAATGGCAGCGGAAGTGTATGCATTGCTTATTCTGGCTTTTGATGAATATATATATTTGCCTACTGGCTCCATTATCAAAAAATAAATAAATAAATAAAAATTTAGTATCATATTTTTTGTTTTCATTCAATAGTTGTATTATTGTGAGATTAGTTTTTATTAATAAACATATATTTAAGGACTAAATATTCATTACTCCTCATACTTTTGCATGAAAAATAGTTTAGTCCCTGACCTTTAAAATTAAATAGGATAGTCCCTAATCTCTCATTTCTCACACTTAAGGTCGATCCATTTCATCCAATCTCCGTCAAAAAAGTCTGTTAAGTTACCAACGTGGCAAATCCTACGCTGCCAGCTCAGCTGGAAGCCTGCCACATCAGTTCAAAATGTCCAAATTAACCCTGGCTTAATTTCACCCTCCTCCATCCCAAACTCCCACCTTCAACACCCCAAGTTGTTGAATTTTGAGGCTGCCACGTGTCATTTTATGGTTGGTTTAAAAAAAATTGAACTAGATAAATATAGGAGAACATATATGGTGCCAGCCCTAGAACAAACCAAGGTTACAAATGAAAGATAAATCTGGATAGTATGAAGCAAGATATTGCTGCCATAAAAATGATCCCAAAAATACATAGAAAACTAGTAACCTTCCTTCATTCATAATGATCCCAAAAATACAATCCTTGCAGCATTATCCAGCCTAAAACAACGCTCTAATTTACCCAAAAAAAAAACAAAATTAGAGCATTACATCCTCAATCATTGTTCAGAAAACTAACATATCTCTAATCATCTTATCAAAAGATTAAAGATAGCAACCAAGTGACACAACACAAGGTTGCCCCAAACAAGAGGATGTCTAATTCATTTGTTGGGCAGGCTATCTAAATTTGCATTTCAACAACTAATTTCCACTTTCTTTACCTGAATTGTTCTTGATCCTTTGTGAAGACCTTGTTGGTGTTGCAGCCTTGTCTCTTGATGCCCTGGAAGGTTGTACATGCCTTGAACTGATGCTGGTAGAGATGTAGCTTGTACAAGCCTTGGTCCTGTACTTGTAGTACTAGACTTTGGAGGCCTTCCTCTTGCAGGTTTGTTTGCATCAAGCCTTGCTGCCCTCAAGTTAGCCATCTTTTTCTGGACACACATTCATTTAGAGGCATATGAGTCAAGATAGCCCATTACAACAAAGATATACAAAACAATTACACAATAAAGTGGAGTATTACCCTTTGATACTCAACCTTCTCCTTGGCTTTTTGCCTCAGCTCATTTGCAGTCATGGGTGCTTTCTTCCCTTTCTTTGACTGTAGCAAGCAACAATCATATTAAATTACATAAATTTGATCAGCAAAAATGTCAAAACACATTACAAAGCATAATCTTAAATCTTACCATATTTTGGGAACTTTCTCCTCCATTAGTGTTAAGCCTCCTCTTCTTATCAATAGCAGCAGCAGTCTTCTTTCCCTTACTTGGCAAATGCCTCTGGCAGGTTTTCATATTGTGACCTCCTTGGCCACAATTGCTACACTTTAAGGGATCTTTGTATCCTTCCAATTTTGCCAGCACCATTGATGACCACCTTTGAAGCATCCTTAATCCTTTTCGTCTTCAGCCTACCGGGCTGCCTTGTATATTGTAGAGGTAGGATACTTGGACCTTCACCCTTGGACCACATGTCCATGCTATTAACAGGCTGTATAGGGTTGCTGTAAATACTCATATATGTCTTTTTGAGATAGCAAGGTGCAACAAAGTCATCTGGTTCCTGCCTCATGCCATTAATTGTACAAATGGCATGCTTGAATGGGATTCCAGTTAGGTCCCATCTTCCGCAACTGCATGTCCTCAAACCAATGTCGACAACATTCTTGGTGCCTTCAATATTCTCAATCTCAGCTTGGCCGGCACCATTGAATGTTGGGATGCAGTCCTCTGCTGCCTTCACTTTATTCTTCTCAATGATGTTCCTTATTTTGGGACATAAATTTCCATGGTATGCCTCCATTTTATCCCTTCTCTTATGAATCCTCCTCATTAGCTTCAGCCTTATCTCTTCCAACATAGTCACAGGTAGCTTACACCTTGCTTCTCGGATCAATCCATTGAAACTCTCACAACCATTGTTTATGAGCATGTCACAATCATAACCAGCAGGGAAATATGCCCTGGATCAATGTTTCGGGGGCCTCTCGGGCTCTGCAAAACAAAACAAAAAATTCATACATTAAAAGTGAGAACCATGTAGTGAAAAAGTAAGAACCATGTAGTGAAAAAGTACTGTAAATGATTTACCTTTCAACCATTTATAAGCATCCTCATCAAGGGACTTCAGCTCCTCCATCTCCTTCTCAAAATAAGGCAAAGTTGTTTCCTTTGCACACTTCCACATCTGATCCTTCATGACTTTTCCAGGAAACTTCTTGGTGAAGTTAGTCCATAAATGCCTTGCACAAAACCTGATCTGTGCAGATGGAACAACCTCTTCTAATGCAAGTTTCAAACCTTTTTTTCTTATCACTTATGAATATCCAGCCTCTACCATTATTCTCACAGCTCAAATCCTTGCACAACAACTCCAAAAACCATATCCAAGAGTCCTTTGTCTCCAGCTCAACCATTGCATAAGCCACTACCCATGAAGTGTTATTAGTATCAATACCTACAGCAGTTAGGAGTTGGCCACCAAAAAAAGACTTCAAATGAGCTCCATCCAATCCAATCAATGATCTACAGCCAGCCTTGAAACCATTATTCAAAGCTCGCAAGCAAATGTATAGCCTCTTGAAAACAGGTGCCTTGTCTGAGTTGTTGAAGTCACATTTCAGGTCAACTGTGGTTGTTGGATCAGCCCTTTAAAGTTCTCTTCCATAATCAACCAGCCTTGCATATTGCTCCTTAATTGATCCTTCAACCTCTAACAAGGCAGCTCTCCTTTCTCTATAGGCCATACTCTTTGAAATTCCAGCCCTAATGCTTGCCGACATCGTCTTAGCTAAATTCTCTTCACAATCAAACAAGAAGAATCAGTTAAAAATGTGAAACATAAACAACACTTAAGAGGAAAAATAACTTCAGAATATATACCTGGTCTTATGTCTTCATTTAGGGCAATTTGATCCTTGAACTTGGCTGTTAAGTATCTCTGCCTCACCATGGCATTGTTAAACTTCCTTGTGCACTTATGCATAGGATTATACTTCTTTATCATCAATGTGTCTTCATGTTGCATCTTGGAAGCAAACAACTCAAATGGACAGTTGTCTTCCTTGCAAACAACCCTCAACCCCATCTTATCATTCTTGATGAAAAAATACTCCCACCCTCCTTGGATTGCCTTCTCCCTCAATGCATCTCTCAAAATTTGGACATTTGCAAACTGCATCTTTAAACAGAAATTTGGTTGCTTCATATCTGCGTTGGCGTTGAATTCTATACCAACATCTTCTAATTCCCCATCTGAATTAATTGCATATTTCATCCTCTCTTCATCTGATTCATGATCCTTAAACATATCCTCATCATCATCATCACCCCCCATATCAGGTGCAGCTGACCCTAAATTGCTAGTTCCTACCCCTAAACCTTTTGCCTTTATAGCCTCATCCAAATCGGCTTCCTCCAACCAGTCATCCTCATCAGTACCATAATGCTCATATTCTTCATCATCGAACTCCGGATCATAATCACCATCATCACTTGTCTCCCCATCCTCACTCAACTCAGATCGGTGAACCCCGAATGTTTGAAGATAGTCCATCAAGTCTATCTCTTTCTCATAGTCTAATCCTTGCACACCACTAGCCTGCACACCCTCCTCATGTTTCTCATAGTCTTCATCTAGCACACCACTGCTAGGCCTTGAACCACTAGTGCCTACACCACTCCCAACTACCCCACTTGAACTACAACCTACACCAAAACCAGGATACTCTAACAGCAACTGTTTAAAACCTGAATCTTCTTCCAACAGTTTACTTTTCCCCTTCTCTTTTGCATCTCCTCCACCAGCACATCTTCCTTGAGTAGCACACACATCCTCAATCTCTCTAATAATTATTCCCTTGCTTCTGCTTGGTATAGGCTCATCAGTCAACTCCTTGATGACACAAGTTGGCTGCTTCCTAGGCTCATCAGGGAGTTCCTCTATCACCACGCTACTGCTACCACCTTGATTGAACAAAAAATCTTGTAAATCTTCATACATGTAGATGTCGTCATCGTCTTCCTCAAAAACTGCTTTAACCTTCATGTGGTCCAAGTATAGTGTAATAATCCTGAATTGGGGCACATCTTTACACATTGTCATCACATCACGATCTGTTTCCAGTTTGGTCAATGCAATCTGGTCATCACCCACCCTATACCAGTAGTCAATTTGCTGCTCTACATAGCCTGGATTAAGCTGCGTAACCATGTTATCCACTTCTACCAAGGACATCCTGTCCTTATATACATTATCGTATAAATCAATCTTCCCTCTCACATAGTCTTTGTTCCTTATGCACCCTCCATGAACCACTTTCATGGTGAAATAATCTGGGTGTGCTGCACAAAAAGTAAATGATAATTATTAGTCAACCATGGTTAGAACCAGCAAACAGTAAACTTCTAAAGCATGCAACCCACCAACTTAGGATTCCAACTACTTATTATACTTGCCCATAAAGAGGAAACTGCCAAATAGACCCCTTTACAGCCATATACTGATCACTAGCAAACAACTTAGGACCACAACAAACAATTCCACTGTGAATGCATTATTAAAAGCCAAACAACAATCAACTTTCAACATTGACAACACTCACAATATTAAAATCCAACCAACCATATTGAAACCATAGTTATTCATTCTGCATCTAAACTCCTCCGTACAAACTCAATTTTCATACTTTAAATCTCTAAACCGCATACTCTGCAACCAATAAAGATATAAACCCCATTTCTTAAATCCAACCAACCCATTTCAATAACCATGGTTACACTTTCTGAAGCTAAAGTCATGGTTACAAAAACAATTTTCAAACCCAAAAACCTAAACCCGAAACCCAGAAACCAATAAAAAAATAAACCCCAATTTTAAAATCGGCAAACCCTATAACTCGAAACCATAATCGACAAACCCTATAACTCAAAACCCTAAAACTAATACCAAATCATCAAGAGCTCAAAGAAAAACCCAGAAACCCCGAAAAGTTTAAAAGCCCAAAAATTTTACCAAACCGTAGAACTAGAAACAATCAAAAACTCGACAATAGGAAGTAAACTAGTTCGAATCAAAATTATATGGTTCAAAACATAATTAGAACTCACAATATTGTGGGATTTCATCCTTTCCGCCTTCTGCAGCTCGAGGAACCCACAAATCATCGTCCGCCATCCCAGCCACCGCCACCTCTATCTATTGGCCACCAAAAATCTTCGATTCGACTCAGATTTTCACTATCGTACTCGATGATGATTGATTCAAGATACGAGGTATGAGATTATGGTAGTTGATTATCGGGATTAAGATGCAGCAGTGGTTTAGGACTGATTTTGAATTTTTAGGGTTTTTTTGGGAGGAAATGGTTTACGAGGTCGGGCAAAACGGGGTTGAATTCGAGTTGGGGCATTTCTGACATTTTATCGTCCAATTGGTTTACGTGGAGCTGAGTCGTGTCAGAACGTTTGCCACGTCAGCCAACAAACGGATCCGTCAGACGGAATGGACCTTAAGTGTGAGAAATGAGAGATTAGGGACTATCCTGTTTAATTTTAAAGGTCAGGAACTAAAATGTTTTTCATGCAAAAGTATGAGAAGTAACAAGTATTTAGTCTTATATTTAATATTTAGAAAAAAAATACTTATGTCAAAACAAGGATATAATGTTTTATAAAACATGTTTTGAAGTTTGATAACAAAAAAAGTCAAGACAGCAGCAGCCTCTCTCTCTTGTTCCTAGGGTTAAGGTTATAAGTCATGTTTTGAAGTTCTGTTGATGCCATGGCTGCCAGTCTCGCCTCCTCTCTTGTAATCGCCGAGGGGAATAGGCAGGTGGATCTACGTCCAACACAAGGAAAAGTTTTGAGACAATCCGATGTTTTCATATTTGGAAAACTTCTCGCTACTAAGGAGTTCAAGGTTCGATCTTTCTTGGGTATGTTTAGTTCAGCTTGGAGGGTGAATGGTACACTGTAGGTGGAGGAGGCGGAGGGCCAGTAAGTACACTTTACTTTCTCGGACCCGGCGGATAGGATAAGGATTTGGAAGGGGGCGCCATGGGGTTTCAACTGTGCCCCTGTGGCGTTGGCTGAGTATGATAAGGTTGTTCCTGTGGAGACTGTGCCGTTGGTGAAGGCATCCTACTGAATCACACTGCAGGGCATACCTCCTGCCTTTCTTTATGAGAAAATCATAATGATGATTGGATTTACCTTGGGTGATTTCCAAGAGATTAACAAGCTGGGAAAACGGATGGGGGAGTATCGTATCTGGGTTGAGATTTCATTCTCTTGTCCTTTGTATTTTCAGCGTTCGTATTGGGTGGAGGACACTGTAGAGTTTCTGTGCAAGTTTCGCTACGACAAACTTTTTTGTCGTTGTGAGGTATGTGGTTTGGTTACCCACGTAGGACTTCAGTGCTCCTAGCCCGACACTGGATGAAGACGATGTGATGGCGAAGCGCATAATATTGGGGAAACTGAGGCGGTGCAGTTGGGGGCTGGTGTACAACCAAGTTCGAGATCGATGGCTTCTAGGTTGGACTCTACTAGCTGCGTAGGGTCAATGTGTTATTTCAACCTAGGGTTTTGGTCAACTACCAAACCCTAGCAAGGTTCTAAAAAACGCTAGGCGCTAGTCGGGCGGTGACCCGGGGACTAGCGCCTAGGGGCCTAGGCGGGGACTAGGCGGTTTTTAATTATTTTAATTTTTTAACTATTTTATAGTGATTTACCTAAGTTTTGAGATTTTGGAAATTAATTAAGGAAATAGAAAATGGGTGGAGCGATCCTAGCCATCCATCGTCTCCACCTCTTGATCCTAGCCATCCATTATCAATTGGACACATCTATATAACTTGGTGAACAGTGGGAAATACATGAAATTTCGAGAGAGAGGGAGAGAGAGAGCTCGGTGCTCTCTGACCCGAGACACAGCGACCCGACCGGAAATTCCACTTCCAGCCACCCCACGACGGCGCGCGGGCACCCACGTCTTCGTCTCTGCGTCGCCTACCTCCTTGCACCCTCAGATCGTCCATGCATCAACGGTGAACAGAGAAGCAATGACTGGAAGCTCCGAGACTTCCCCGGTGAGCTCTGCAATCCCCATCTGTTCCGGTCACCTTTTAGACTACCTGTGGTATGGAATCTCCTCCCCTCGTCTTCCTCTACATGTCTAAGTAATTAGTTTTCAGTTTGGATTGGGTTTTGATGGTTTGCGGTTCTGGGTAGCTATGGCTCTGCCTTGTTCATCATTACCGGCAACCTTTCCGGCTTCGTTCTGGCTTGGTTACACGCTCTTGATAAAGAAGTCGATCATGTTGCCAAGATTACCAGCTTGGGGCGTTACATACGGCATCGATTCGGATGAGGAGGAGGAGAAGCGGCGGGAGTGAGAGGTTGGTGGAGAGAGATGTGGTTATGATTTGCATCAGTCCGCCTACTTGCTGACCGCCCAACGCCAAGCCGGGGCCGCCCAGCCCGCCTAGGCGGCCGATTTTATCCCTCACGCCTAGCTCGATCGACTAGGCCATAATCGGAACGGCCTAGGCGCCGCCTAGTCGGCCGCCTAGGCCGATTTTTAGAACCCTGAACCCTAGTCTTCAGAACACATGTATCTAATGCTATGCCGAAAACTCTGTTGCACAACCTGACTTACCTTGTTCAAAAGCCACTCCGCACTGTTCCTATCAGAGAACTTGAGAGCACAGACACCATGGTTGAAACTGTGACTGGGAAACGAAAATCTAGGGTTGAGCCTGAGGTTACCATTTCTCCAAAGAAGCTGAAATTAAGCCTAGCTGTGGGTAAGAAGAATATGGAGTTGGTTGATATAGGATTGGTTCCAATGGCGCTGCAAATAAGAAGGGGGGAAGACCTATGGGGAGTAAGAACAAGCTTCCCTATGGCAATGCTAACAAGAAGAAGGCTTTGAAGCATGCAGATATTGTTGAGAACAAGAAGAAAGCAAAGAAGAATCTATTGGCTAAGTTGAATAATGCAAGTGATGGAACAAGCTCTTATCCGAAAGGAAAGGAGCTTGTGGTTGTTTGAAAATTATATTACTAGGGTTTCAAGCCTGTGTGAGTTAGGAGACTTTCTATAAGTTTTCGAAGACATTTCTAGTTGTTTATTTGTACCACAATTGCGTGATTGGCAGGTAAGGGCTAGTTGAATGATTTCCTTTCCTTGGAAGACGAGGTGATCCTTTATTGTGTAGGTTTGCATAATGCAAGTGCTTTTTAGAACTTAATTGTTTGCAACTGTTTAGATAGGTTGTATCGATTTCTTGCCGGGTTTCTTATTTGAGGCTTTGTAGGCTTTGGTTTTTTTTTTTTTGCTATCGATTCTAATGATATCAATTTCTATTAAAAAAAAAAGGATATAATGTTTTATTTCACTACTTTGACAACATTAATGAAATAGCATTGGTGGAATTGTCATGATATTTTGAACAAAAAATGTCTAATGTTCAAATCTTATCATTGTAATTTTTTAATATTTTTAAAAACAAAATGAAATTTTGTTTCATTTTGTATTTATAATAGGCCGGCCACAATATGTCGTGCTTGGGCCGTGTCAGGCCCATAATGGTCTCAGGCCGGGCCGGGCTAATGGACCAATATTCCTTGGTCCAACCCAACCCGATAGAATAACGTGCTCGGGTCGTGCCGAGCCACTAACCGGCTTGGGCCATGCCAAACCGCTTTTTAACGTGTCAGGCCCGTGCATTAGAATAACGTCCTTGGGTCGTGCCGAGCCGCTAACGGGCTTGGGCCATGCCGGGCTGCTTTTTAAAGTGTCGGGCCCGTGTTGTGCTCGTGCCTAGCAGCCCATTTGCCATCTCTATTCATTAGCCATTACATAAAAGATCCAAATAGCAAAACCAATTCAAAACAAAATAGAAAAGAGACCAAACCAAAATCAAAACGGATAATTTACCGGTTAAGTATTCTCCTTCACTCCTAGATTACTCTCTCACTTCACATTCACACTTTAATACCAACTGTAACCAAGTTAGAAGTTTAGAAGAGTCAATTACTTAATGTTCTTCTTGTCTTCCCATAGGAAGTTCAATGCTCTGATTTGTGGAAACATTTCATGATCAATGATTATTCTATGCCGAATTACAGAAATCCTACTTGTTTTGTTGCATTTTACTCAATTGTTGTCCAAATGTGAAGGCCAATCAGCTAAAAGAATGGAAGAAAGTCAAGAAATCCAGGCATGGAGAGGATATGGGAAGAAATCATCTCGTACCACTCATCAGCTACTTGTTGTGGGGAAGAAATCATCCCCTACAGGAGGCAAAATGGGAGCTACGGGGCTACAGCATGCCTCAAGAAAGAAACAATTTAAGCTACTAAACATCGGGCTCTGCTCTCTAAATGGATGAGGAGGCTCATGCAGTTTTTAGTTTAGTTTATGTTTTTTCATTAATAATGTAAACAGTTCACGGTAATGGGTAATTTTAGGGCCATGAGGCATTTATTTTGAGAGTTTTGCTCATCTCTTATTCCTTGTTTTGGTGCGTGCTGTGTTTGTTAGTACTATGTTATGTGTTGGAAACTTATTTTAATCAGGTCATCTCCGTAACAGGTTCCTTTGTATAATTGTTGGCCTCAATAATAGAAAGCATTCTCATTTCTTCTCAAAAATCCCATAAAATAAATAAAATAAAAAATTAATTTTATCGGAGAAACTCTCCTTAATTTGCATTGAAGTGTTAAAATGAGCATTTTTGAGGTTTGAACTCTTAGGGCCAAAGCCCAAAACAGTAAGAAGAATTTACATTGGGAAGACAAAAAGGTTCAAAGATTTAACCCAGTCTGCCGCCCCTCTCTCTCTCTCTCTCTCTCACAGAGACACAGAAAAGAAAGTAAAGCTTTGTTCTTTGACCTCATCAAGATCTTGGATTTAGTTGTTCTGAAAGCCAATCAGTCTATGATTTGATCAAATGGGTAAATGGGGACATCGCCCCAATCGCAGATTCTTCCGTCAAGAAAAGCTTCCAAGCCCATTCCCTCTTCCTTTTCACCCTCGACCTCCTCCCCCTTCAGGTAATTTTCTCTCTTTCTCATTCTATTCTTCATTTCAATTTGGATAATGTAACAGTGATGAAGATTTTTGCTTCCCCAGAAAATATTGAATCTTGCTAGAAAATTATTGAAAATGCGTGGTGGGTGTTAACACCCTAAGTGCCTGTGACCTGTTAGAAGTTAGAACACAATCTCTTTGGGTTTCATGTGCATGTTCTTTGTCCTCACAGTGCATTTCCTATTGAAATTGAATCCAACTTTGCATGCCTTGGGCTCCTAAACTTAAAATTTTGTAGAAGAGGATGCTTGGTTTTTTTATTTATTTATAAATGTGTGGTTTGCAGTTTGGAATGGCATTTATTTGATGTTTAAAATATTGGGTTATCTGAAGAAACAACTATTAGTTACATGATACATCAATCTGTGATATACCTGTTAGTACATTATTGCCAAGAAGACAAAGTCTTTATTTTCTTTAGGGTAACTCTCGTGCATTGTACAGTTTCTAACATAATTGGTAGTCCATAAAACAACTTTAGACTCTATAAGTCTCTTAGCACATTGGCACTAACTCTTTATGTCTTTGAAATTCATATGTATTCTCCTACTATCTTGTATGATCTCCTTGAGTATTGTTATGCTGGAGACTTCTGGCAGCAATACTGCAATAGTGTTGGATTTGGGTTCTTACTTATTTCTTTTATCTTTTCTTAACTTTTTATTTTATTAGAGTTTTGGCGGGATGGTGTACCTCAATGGGAAAAGGAATACTGCACTTTGATCGGGTCCATACCATGGTGGAAGGTGGTAGATGCCAAGAATTATATGTATGGCAGTAGTAATGTACTCAATTGGGACGATTCAGCTGGTGAGGAGGCATTTCAAAATGCGAAAAAGCGCTTTTGGGCAGACATCAACGGCCTCCACTGTGACATCTCTCTACCTGATTCAGATATTTATATTGATGAAATAGATTGGAACCCTTTCATCAATCCTGATATCGTGAAGGAAGTGGATCGTGAGTACTTTGCTCCTGATGATGGAGATGGAGAAGGAAATGACAAGTTGGGGCAGAAAAAGAGGAAGACAGAACATTCAGCTATTATTCCTTTAGATGGACATAACTGTCTTCCAGATACTCCTACAAATCCTTGGGAATGTGACAATATGCAAAGTAGTGGGGATTTGAAAAATGAAGCAGAGGGCTGGAACCAGGGGAATAATCATACAGATTTGGTTAGTGGTGAAGTCAACTCTTGGGAACGCTTCATTACTCAGAGCAATGAAAGAATGGAAAATACTGCATGGGAAGATAGGGATAAATCATGGAGATGGAGCCAGATGGCAAAAAACAGTCTCTCAAAGAATTGGGATGATGGTGGCAATCCTTGGGGACGGGACTGTCAGGGTGTTACCCATGTGAAAGTTAATAATAGATGGGGTGATCCCTTAAATAAGTCTTGGGGATCCAACCAGCCGGAGACAGAGAATTTGGATCATGGTGAAAATCCTTGGGAGTGTGGTCCTAGTCAATATAATGAAGCTTTAACAAAAGATCGAGGATGGAAAGATTGTGGAGGTTGGAAACAGTGTGACAGCCGTATTAACCAGAGAAATAATTTGGATTTTAGGATAAAAGGTAGCAGATGGGGAACTACGAATCACAGTGGCCAGAAGAGGGAACGGTCTCACCAATATATAGCAGGATCCCAAAGCTCAAGATTTCAAGGGAGTGATTGTCAAACAGGTGGATACTGGAGGAGGGCAAACAATAGAAAGAGGCTCAGCTGACTCAGTTTTGGCTTTGAGTAGCCAGTGATAGAGAACAAGGGTTCAGTTTTGACAAATGTTTTTGAACTGCTAACTGATGATAATGGATTTTGAAAACATCTATGGATGGAGACAATAGAACGGGACGTGTGAACATCATCTAAATACTATAGCATGTCATCTCTGTTGTCTCATGATAAGGCAATAGTCCAATCTTCCAGATTGGTAATGCTATTGCTACGTCAGCTATAGTTTGAGGGCTTTAATTTTAGAGGATGCCTAAACTTTTTTGCACCATGCATCCTTGTATAACTAGTAATTTCTTTAACTGAATAATAGTAATATTATTACCAGGACCAGTTTCCTGTTCTCCAGAAAGTACTGAGACGGGGGTGTGCATAATGTTGACTGGTTGAGCTCATAACTTGAAGTGTCCTTGTTACGTACCAGTTTTCTACTCTTTTGAAGATCAGCTTTCTGCTTGTAGCATTACACCAAGTGATTTGCTTATGTGTGCTCGCAGCTTGTGCAGACATGTGCTTTCATCTCTCTCCTAGACCAGCTTTCTGTTGATAGCATCGCACAAGTGGTTTGCTTGTGTGGTGTTTGGTGAGATAAATTGAAACGTTCTGTTTTAGAAAATGTCAGTCCCTCTTAGAAAAAATGTGTTGGTTCATTGATGTTGTTCCCCCAAATAAGATGAGGTGTTTTCATGTATATTGTTCTCAGGTGAAGTCAGCGAGTTGCGAAGTTGGTTTGCTTTCTGGGTTTCAAATTGCTACTGTGTCCGGTGTTATTGGTTTTATGCTTCAGAATGGAGTTAATACATTATAAGAATTTGTAACAACGTTGATCATAGGTTTTATCTTGAACAATACCCATCTCCATTGTTGATCATGAGCTTTGTGTTATAGGGGTAACACTTTCAAATCGACCTTCTGGATTTGTTTTTCTTTTGTCGAGCCATTTTCACGGATGATCTGATAAGCCAATGATTTTTCTTGGTGTTTCAGAATACGGTTAATCAATATGTTAATTAATCAATTACGATAAATTCTGAAAAAATAAAACTTATTGAAGAGAAGTGAAGACTTTCATAAAAGTTCTCGTAAAATAGTTTCATTATGTACATTGTACAATTGTACATGCCAGATCATTTATTAGTAAGATCAATCAGCCAAAATAACCATGAGCGGCTATGATATTATAAGGTTTTTTCCTCTTGACCAAATATGTCACCTTCATTAGCATATTAACTTTTTGGGATTTCCCCAATCAAACTAAAGGTTGAGCGAGTTTGTAATAAACGGCTGTCTTTATACATCAACGATTACAACAATTATCCCGAGTAATATTTGCCTCCAATGTTGATCATGACTTTTGTATTTATAGATTTAACACTTTCAACTTTCTCAACGAGTTTGTGAGAATAGTGTCTTTCCACAATAATAATTATCCTGGATATTATTATTTATCTTCGTTGTTCATCATGAAATTCAAATTTAACACCTTTTTTAATTTTATTTTTTTTCGAGAGAAGAGGAAAATATATTCCTCTGATAAAAAAATCATATGACCGTACTAGGTCAGGCTAGAGTAATCACATCACCAGAACAGTCTTATCATGGTGTCAAAGCAAAAGTTGGCCAGACCAGAAACCTACTTAACATCCTCAATACAATTTAACAAGCTCACTTATTCAAATGACTAAATTCATTCTCAAAAAAAAAAAGGACTAAATTAACCCAAAAAAAAAGAAAAAGAATACTAACCAAATGTAAATAAACTATACTAAAAAGCAAAATAAAAACCTAACATAAACCTTCTCTTCTAAGTTCTTCCATAACTTTATGCTCTTGCTTTGTGACCAGCGTTAGAACGTCTTTCGACGAGAAGGTCAGAAGACTTAGCAATCTCGCTCAGAAAGAGAAGCTTCCCGGTCAAATGGTGTATACTGTATCGGATGATTGAATTGACTCGGTTGAATACTCATATTTTCGGTTCGGATAGACTTCATTCAAGAGGGCGGCCCTAATCAGTTTCATTGCCCCTACTGACTTCACACCTTCGGTGCCTTTCTTTTCTTAAGGCTCTTCCTTCAGCAGTGTCAATCAGAGGCTAATGGTTGCCTATAGAAAGCGATTTGATACCGGTTACTTGTATGTTAACATTATTTCCTATACATCCAGTATGTCCCCCCTTATTCCCGACCTACTTTCCCAAAAGCTAAATGCAACCGCCTAGGAACATAATGTTGTACACTAGCACCAAAAAAAAAAAAAAAAAAAAAAAGGGAAGGCCACCAATTAAGGTCAAAAGAGTGTCACCCCCCCAAGGCACAAACCAACCCCATTCTAAGTGAGAGAGAGAGAAGGAGAAATGGACTGGCCCAAGGCCTAGCCCACCAAACTACATTCCGGCAACCAGTGGCGGAGCCTCATTATGCTATAAGATGAATGTGGCCCCCCCAAACCTCCATGTGGCTGCATTTGATTGGTCATAATTTTCATAAATTACACATTATAATCATTGAAAATTGCCCTCCCCCCCCCCCCCCCCCTAAATTTTTGGGCAAGCTCCGCCATTGCCTGCAACCCAGAAAGGCTGAGGCCCAAATGCCCAAGTCCACCACACTCATCTCTACCACAAAGTTCCATTCGGATAGAACCTTGAGGAATGAGGGGAACAGCCTACCATCACCACGCCGGCGGCCGGCCTCTAACCTCAGTCATTGACGCGGGTTATGGAGGAAGCCTCCTTGGACCCAACCTGGAAAACAACAAGCAAACTCAAAAGAGCCGCACTCCGATAAGCTAGCGCCAACGAGTTTTGAGAAAAATCAATGCCTCCGCAAGCCCAATGCCGCCACACAACAGACACACCGACCTCGATCTCAAACACAAAAGAGATCCAAACTTCCAAACTCATGTCCAACCAAATCACCACCGCTTCACCCAAAAAGTGAAGCCTTATCCTCCTGCTGCTTATGCCTAGAGGCTGGAGGTGTGACGCCAGAGCACCCTGCTACAATAGGATCCGAAGGGCACCACTGCATTGCTGCGCGAAACCTAGGGCTATATTTCGGTCTTGAGAGGTGACTATAACTCTTCTCAAATGTAACCATACGATTATTATATTTTGTTGCAAAAAATAAAAATTACTTTATCTACTAGATCAAATGTTAACTCGAACATGGGTTAATGGGTTATGTATGCAAGAATATATTACTTTTAAAATTTTTATTCCAAATTTCTAATCATTAAAGTACCGAAACTAGATCAAATCAATAAACAAATCAAATATGTCAATTCACCGTTCATATTCATAAATGATAAATCACGATTATAAATGCTTTAACGATTTTCAATTTAGTATAATATCTAAATATCTAACGAATCTGATTAGAAAGTTATCATTTTAGGCTAATATATACATTTTGTGGAAACCTTAAAATTGAAGTTGAGCTTTGAATCGAACCAGTAGGCCCATAAACAGCACTCCCTCCAAAATGTGACGGAGTAGCCATCAGAATGCCCCCTCCTCCCAAGTTCTCCTTATTCCACGGCCACCGCAACCCCTCCCGTAACCGCCCCACCGTCCGCGGCAGCCGCCTCTCTCCCCCAAAACCCAACCCCACCCCAACTCAATCCCAGCCCTTCGACCTCTCCAACTGGGACCCCCACCAATCTCCGCCGTCCACCTCCTCCACCCCCAACCCCAGCCCCGCCGTCCCCCTCTCCTTCCTCTCCCCCATCGCCCGCTTCATCCTCGACGCCTTCCGCAAGAACCGCAACCGCTGGGGCCCGCCGGTCGTCTCGGAGCTCCACAAGCTCCGCCGCGTCACCCCGGACCTGGTCGCCGAGGTCCTCAAGGTCCAAAACGACCCCGTTTCGGCCTCCAAGCTCTTCCACTGGGCAGGTAAGCAAAAGGGTTTCAAGCACACCTTCGCTTCCTACAATGCCTTGACCTATTGCCTGAACCGGGCCCACCGGTTCAGGTCGGCCGACCAAGTCCCCGACTTGATGGAGTCTCAGGGGAAACCCCCCACCGAGAAACAGTTTGAGATTCTGATCAGAATGCACTCTGATGCCAATAGAGGTCTTAGGGTTTATTATGTCTATGAGAAGATGAAGAAGTTTGGGGTTAAACCCAGGGTTTATTTGTACAATAGGGTAATGGATGCGTTGGTCAAAACGGGTCATTTGGATTTGGCATTGTCGGTTTACGACGATTTTCGGGGTGATGGGCTGGTGGAGGAGAGTGTGACTTTTATGATTCTGATAAAGGGGATGTGTAAATTTGGGAGAGTTGATGAAATGTTGGGGCTTTTGGATAGAATGAGGGTGAGTTTGTGTAAGCCGGACGTGTTTGCTTACACCGCAATGATAAAGGTGATGGTTTCGGAGGGGGATTTGGATGGTTGTTTGAAGGTTTGGGAGGAAATGAGGAGGGATAGAGTTGAGGCGGATGCTATGGCGTATACGACTCTGGTTACGGGGTTGTGTAAAGGAGGGAGGGTGGAGAAGGGGTATGAGTTGTTTAGGGAGATGAAGGAGAAGGGTTTTTTGATTGATAGAGCGATTTATGGTGTGCTGGTTGAGGGGTTTGTGGAAGACAGGAAGGTTGGGGCAGCGTGTGATTTGTTGAAGGATTTGGTGGGATCAGGGTATAGAGCAGATTTGGGGATATATAATTCTCTGATCAAGGGTTTATGTGATGTTAAGCGGGTGGATAAAGCTTATAAGCTTTTCCGAGTTGCAGTTCAAGAGGGTCTTGGGCCGGATTTTGCGACGCTGAGTCCCATTCTGGTGTCTTATGCTGAGATGAAAAAAATGGATAACTTTTGCGAGTTGCTTGCACAGATGGAGAAATGTGGTTGTCCTGTTATTGATGATCTTACGAAATTCTTCTCCAATGTTGCTGAAAAGGAGGATGGAGTCATGATGGCTTTGGAAGTGTTTGAAGACTTGAAAGTTAAAAATTATTCTAGTGTTGCGATCTACAATATCCTTATTGCCGGCCTCCACAAATTTGGGAAAGTGAAGAAAGCATTATCCCTCTTTGATGAGATGAAGAGTTTTGATTTCCAGCCTGACTCGTCCACTTATAGCTCTGCGATTATGTGTTATATTGAAGAAGGGGATCTCCATGAAGCTTGTGCCTGTCATAATAAGATAATTGAGATGTCTTGTGTTCCTTCTATTGCTGCCTATCGCTCTCTTGCCAAAGGGCTTTTCAATGTTGGAGAGATTGATGCAGTTATGCTGCTAGTCCGGGACTGCTTAGCCAGTGTGACAAGTGGGCCCATGACATTCAAGTATTCTCTTACCGTTCTCCATGCATGTAGATCCAATAATGCTGAGAAGGTGATTGATGTACTGAATGAGATGATGCAGCAGGGTTGTCCACCAGATCATGTTATATACTCTGCTATAATCTCTGGCATGTGTAAGCATGGCACAATAGAGGAGACAAGGAAGGTATTTTCAAATTTGAAAGAGCGCAAACTTATAACAGAAGCCAACATGATTGTGTATGATGATATGTTAATTGAACACATGAAGAAGAAGACAGCAGATCTGGTAGTGTCAGGGTTGAAGTTTTTTGGTTTAGAATCCAAGCTGAAAGCAAAGGGTTGTAAACTGCTGTCAGGTTGAAATTATGAAGCCAGGTACTGATTGAACAGATTACTATAGGTTTTACCATATTAAATATGAGATTGGATAAATAAAAATGAAATGCGTAACTGGATATCTCTAAATAGGAACATTCTGAACTTTTAAAAGCAAATGTGAAGTTGCATGAATATGCTTGCTCCCATTGCTATCTGTACAAATCTCAAAAGAAACCTGAAAGTTTCTTCTTCTTTTTTTTCCTTTGTTCAGCATCAAAGTGAAGAGAAGCTACAACATGCACCCCAGTGATATTTGTTACATAGAGTTGGCACATTTTGTCTAAAGCCCCATATTCAATCGACCATTCTCCTTTTCTGAAATTCATATATGTCTGCCACAGCAAGTGAGTTCCATATTTCCATGTCATCATCCAAATTTTAGAACTTTGTTAGGGTAAAGGATCTGAAAACCGTAAATCCTTGCTGTATGGACTGGCAATTGAAGCTTTAAGTAAACTTAGTTTTTTGGCCAGGATTTGGTGAACTGTTTATCATTTGTTCATAAATCATGTATGTCGTTTACAGATGTTGGACAACAAATACAAGTACAAGGTGGTGAAACTGGTGAACAATGGACCTGCTTTCATAATCTTGCGCTTGAGATCCGTTTCCTTTATTAATTGGAACAGATGAATGAGGTCAATCTTTCTTTTGTAATTTATGCCATAGTTAATTGGAAGTGCCTAATATGCTGCACCACTGATGATAATACAGTGTAGTGATAGATCCAGAAGATATTTGATTTTTCTGTTTGTGTTAGTTTTGAACTTTTATCCTATAGAAGATATATTGTAATGAAAATAATAATGCTAGTTTTTTTGAGTTTCATAATTTCTCATACATTCTTTTCCCTTAGGAGTCAGTGTTTTGTAATAAAATAGTGAGAGTACAAGAGTAAGTTTGTCTAACAATACTCTGAGGCTAGTAGGTATGTACAGTAGAGAGTTGACTTAGGCAACCTTTATACAGTACATCAGAATAGGAATTAAAAGCAATATCAATAGGTGATCTAACAAGTACTAACATTAATTGTAATAGTAATAATTCAAAATAAAAAAATTTGGGTTGCTGGAACTTTTTGAAGTTTGTTACAGCAGAATGCACGTGCAGTTCTTCAAGTTCTTTAATATGTTAGTGTGATAGTGTCGGTGCATCTGATGTAAGTCATCTTGGCAGGCTCTGTCCATTTCCAGAAAATAATGTCAAAATACCTCACATCCTTAACACAGGTATCCTCCATTTACTGAAGTGTCCCCTAGCTCACCTGTAAATCCCACAGGTTGTTGTTTGTACGTACAAATAGTACAGTTTCTTAATAGATGATGAATTATATATATGATTTGTCTCATTTGTTCATGCAGCTAGGCCCTGTGTCATTGAAGATTGGCTTGCTATCTCCTAGTGTACAAATGATCCAGTTATTTGCTGAGCAACTAAAGCATCTTGTGCTTTTTCAAGAACTCTTATGCTTTGTGCCAAACAGTGTGATGTTCTCAATGATGATTTTTTTTGGCATAGAAATTCGATTATGAAGGAATCAAGTTTGTGGCGCAATGTGAGGGAATTTTAAGGGACAAAGTATGGTGTGCAGCCTTTAAAGGGATGTGTAGTTTTCCAACTTGACGTTCTCTTGTCGTACCGGCGTTTGCTCTTTGCCAACTCCTACATTGGTTGAATCTGTGATCATTCCAGAGTCATTTTGTCTTATGTTCTGTAAATCGTTTTATCAGTGAGAACTTTTGGGCACAATTCAGCTCTAGCTATTCTAAAAGACAGCTTGAATTACTTGTATTTTACTCCCTGACCAATCATTTTCAATAAAATGACAGTCCATTCCCAAAATTATAGCATATATTGATTTAAATAAAGTTCTCACAATAATGGTTGAAGTAAATAAATTAACAGGAACTGAAGGCATTGATCTGCTTTTTCACAGAGTTAAAGGGAATGGAGTCCTTGTGAAAGTAGGAATATCCTACTGTTATGAAAGGAAGACACGTGTTCTCATGCTGGCGGATACTTCCTTTTTCTAATTGAGGTTTCCAACATGCAATAGGAAACATATTATTCTAATTTTCTATTCTCGTTTCCCTTTTTAGTCGGGAATCTAAATCATAATTTCCCAAAACGTTTACTATCTCTAATTGATGTTTTAAACATGCAATAGGAAACATATTATTCTAATTTTATATTCTCTATTCCCTTTTAGTCGGGAATCCAAGTCAGAATTTCCCAAAACGGTCATCTATTGTTACTCTATAAATCAGAGGAAGCCAATGTTTGGATTCCAGAAAGAGGTAACTGGGAGCCGGAACTACTTACTACTCAAACCTATAAGGTCAGAGCAAGCTCGCTTGAAGATAAAGTTCCTTCTTTGCATGGTGCTAGGAATAAGATCGATCGATATATGGCTATTCTTCCTTCTCCTAATAATAGAAACATGGAACTGTCACCTGATCATAGGAGGGCTCGCAAGAAGATGTATCGAGATCGAAAGATGAATATATTTAAGAAGGCGGAGGAGCTTTCCATACTTTGTGGTATCGATGTCGGTGTGATCCTGTTCCAACCAGCTGAGAAGAGTACTGCTACTACTCAACCAGCTGCTGCAGAGACTTGGCCTAAAGATCCTACAGAAGTCAAGCGCATTATCCGGAGATACAAGGCAAAGCCTGCCTACACTCTTGCTTCATCTCCTAGCGAAAGCCCGCCGGCAATTAAAGATACTATCAGTAGTACTCCTTCATCTTCATCTTCATCTCCATCTCCATCTCCATCTCGAAGTGTACTAGGGAAGAGAAATTTCCTAAACTTAGATTTGTCTTTGTCTGGTTTTTATGATTCGCGAAAGAAAATTTTAAAAGATGACAAAGGTAAGAAGAAGTTGCATGCTGATAATGATGAGAACATAAATTCAGAAGAGGAGATGGGGATGCAGTACGAGTTTCACACAAGATGGAATGCTGCTGGAAAAGATGAATTATACAAGGACGACGACAAATTGAGGATTGGATATGATGATCATGAGGCAAAGCTTGCTTCACTGGAAGCTAAGGGAGAAGCTATAACAAAGAGGATTGCTTCATTGGAGGCGACTTATGTTTAATTGTAACTCGTGTACTTTATCATACTAGTTTGATTCTTCATATACCTTTGTATCACTTTAATTGACCTGTTTGGCCTAACACCCAAAATTAGAAGTTGTTTGTTGTCTGGATATTAGTCTTAGTTCTTGATTCTTTTCAATAAAGGATGATTTTATCAGTGCAATTTGGGAATGCTAATTTCATGTAATCAATAATAGCTTAGGCCAATGCGCCGCATGTTAAGCAACTACTGAGCAGGATTCTTTTATCAACCTTTCTACTTTGTACTCTGCATCTTGAGATCGATGGTGGAGTAGGTAATACTTTCTCTTTCTGGTTAGATTTAGCCCCCTTCATTTCTGCTTTTCATGTCTCAGAATTGTGAACTGCAATCTATCAGTTCAGAATTTAAAAGACAACAATGAACATGCACATTGAAAACACCAGTAGGAAAATATCTTGTGCAAATCATAAGATTGATGTATCTTCATTCCATAGTTCTCTTTTTTACATACAAACATGGACACAATACATGCCATTGGGGGTATTCAACCTTTCAACTTACAATATTTGTCTTATAAGAAAGAAGGTGCAACTGGACTCAATGCTACAAAATTGTCAAAATAAGGTAACTGGCTGGAAGCTACAAGTCTACAAGGTTCCTCTATTCCCATTTTGAATTCACAAAATCACAATGAACGCCAGCAGCTGATCTAAAGATAACACTATTGCAACAAGAAAATCTAGACTTCCCTTTTGGGACGATTACGAGTGCGTGGAACGGCAGCTTTTTCTTCCAGAGACATGTCAACTTCATCATCCTCATCAGTTTCCCTGATAGCTTGGTTAATTGCAACCTGATTGAAAAGCTCATACATTATAATTTACTTGAAAATAAATACGAAAACAATAACAAAAACCAGTAAAACAAAAAAACACTACCAAAAACAGTCACTAATGATGACAATTACAGCTCGTTTTCCAAAAACATGTCATCCTATGTATTAAGTAATAAACAGTTACCATGGCTTCATAGCAAACCAAATGCCAAACAAAACTAGTTTGTGCTTCAAATCTAGTAAATGAACAAATCAAAAACTATCTCCACCCTGATTGGAACTACCAACCTTTCAAGTTCAACTAGAAAACCCAAAACCCTACATGAACTGAACAATCTAATGCATTGTTAAACTCATATAAAATCGAAAACCCAGTTGAAGAAAAGGGACAAACCTCCTCGAGATAGTCTCTGTCGAGCTTGTCAGCGATTCTGATGGAGGTGAAGACGGTGAAGGCGATGAGTGAGAGCGGCAAAACGAACGCGAACACGTACTGGCTCGTGGTGGGGCCCGCTCGAGTCACCACCGTGGTGACGCCTCTGTTGCTGGATTTCCCGGCGAGGAATAACCGAGCCGGCGGCACGTGCGGAGGGTTGAATGAAGCACGTGAGGAGGAGGAAGAGGGTGGAGAGAGGGAGAGAGAGGCGGTGTTGGAGATGAGAAGCTTTGCCATGATGGTAGCTCTGAGCTTTTTGAGCTTTTAGCTCCCCAGTGGATGGATAATACGGATCACCATTCCTTTGTGTTTTTATAAGTCTCTGGAGCTTACGTCAGCATTTCAAAATAAACAATCTGATATTTTTTATTAAAAATCTCTGATAGAACCAGTGGCGGATCTGGGATCCAATTGTTGTCTAGGCTAATTAGAAGTGCACAATTTTTTTTTTTTTTTTTTTTAAAGGTTTGGAACTCAGTGGGAAGCTCATCCTCACGCTTTTATTATTTTCAATCAAAACATACAACGGTCGGTAATTCTAACCAACAAAAGCTCATTCACTTATTGTTACTTTATTTTTCTTTTTTTTTAGCCAGTAATTTATCATCAAAGACATCAGTCGGTAATTCTAACTAAAAATACAATCATCATAGCCTCATAGGCTATCCACCGAGGCACCGACCATGATCCTCAGCTAACATGGAATCTCTCTCTCTCTCTCTCAATCCTCAACTCATACACAAAAGCCCAACTCACAATTACTCAATTACATCCGCTACTGGTAGCAATTAGCAAACAGAATCAGCGAGAGGAGATCTGAGATTTCTTTGAGAAAACCCCATTGGGAAAAACAGAGCAGGAAGAAGAACAGAGATGTATCAAAAATTCAAAATAGGGGAGATCGACAAAGCTTCATACCTTGTTTACGAGAAAGCGAAAGAAAGATTGTTGCTTTGGAGATTCCTTGGTCTGCGTCGCAGACTGAGGCTACTGGACAACAAGGGGTGAGATTTTCCACAAGAAGGGAATTTGGGTGTGGATTGCTTGAGGCATTTCTCTTTCGAAGAGAGACTTAGCTAGGAGTTGTTTCATCGAAACACACAAATCTGACCTACTGAGTGTCTGAGTAGTGTGACTCTGTAAGGCTGTGACTCTGTGAGACTGGGAATACACGCGACTTTGATGGATAATTTTTTTTTTTTCTTTGGGCTGGTATGGGCTGAAAGGTAGAGATATATATATACCTTAAGGTTTTTAACCCAAAATCTCGTCTAGGCTTGAGCCCATATAGCCTTCCATGTCCTTCCGCCACTGGATAGAACACGGAACTTAATTAATTAAGACAAAAATAGCTGAGAAAAACTGGAGCATCTACTGTAAAATTTACCTCTATATTCATATTGAAGAAAATCTTAGTAAAATGATCGCTTGTGATCAAAAAGTTATGACCTAATGGGGTTGGTTTAGTGGAAGCATGCTAGGCTACAAGTGGGGAGAACACTACAGGGCTTCTCCTGGTAATAGGTCTTTGGTTCGAACCCCAGCTTGTGAAAAACATCCCTTAGGAAGGGGTCATACCCAAAGTTCTCGGCTCCATAGTGGTAACTCACTCGGCCACCACTTTTGTGTTAAGAGAAAAAAAAAAAAAAAAAAAGTAGATTATATATCAACATACTTCGATTGTCCAGATTTTATGTCTGTCAGTACCGCAGGTTTTCACATTGGGTCTTTCTAGATGTACCCAGCAAATTTCTATTTAGACCCAGCAAAATTTTTACCTTCAGTAAAAAAATAGAATTTGTAGTTACACCCAGCAACTTTTCCAACAATACCCTTATTTTTAACTCACACCCAGCAAATTTCACACCCAAAACCTCACACCCACACCCACACCCAAATCTCACGCCCAAAACCTCACACCCAGCAAAACCCTGATTCTCTCGACATCAATGAGGGTCGCACCAAACTCGTTCTCCAACTGAGAGGAACTCGTGCAGAGCATTATTATAGAGGACGGACTCGACACCGAGTAGAGGAAAAAGAAGCGCAGTCTCAAACTCAAGAATTTCAAGGTATTTCTCAAACTCGGCACTGAGCTATTTCCTTCGCTCTCACCCGCCGAATTTCAAGGTATCTCTCACCCTCTCTCACTTCTTGGTTTAAATTTCTTTCCACGAGTACTTTATTAGTTTAATTTCTTAATTTAGGATTTGAATCTCGGGTTCATTTGTTGATATTTTCTTTTGATTCATGGGTATTGCTTTGTTTAATTTTGTTTTGCTTTGAATTCAATTTGCTTATAAGAGAGTTGATCAGTTTGATACGAAACACTTATTTTATGGGTATTTGTTTGGATGCTTTAACTCATATGCTTGAATGAAGTTGATGACTTGAGTTCTTTATGTTGATTACAACTGAGTTGTGACAATGTTTGGAATCGAGGCTTTGTTTGCATTATTTAGCATTGCATTTGCACTTGAGAGTCAACACAAAACCTGCTGTTGAATGATTATTTAGAGAAGCTTCTGAAAATTATATCTTACTAGCTGAATGATTATAACACTGGAGAATTTAAATAGGGTTTAGGTGCGTGAGAATGGACAGTTGTTTTGAGGAAATAGCTTTTGATTTTCACTTTGCATTTATCATGAAATTTCTACCTGATGTTGGAATGCCAGAACTCTATCTCAAAACTGTCTTCAACATGATATGATGAATAAACAAATGTTCCATCATTTCTACCTGTGGCCATAGTTTGGCTCCGTTTTGAGGTACACGTATAGTTTACGTTTGATGTTTCTCACTATAACTGTCTTCCAACATATTAATGTCTCCTTTTCATGAGAAATGCAATGTGAAAATCAAAAGCTATTTCCTCAAAACATAATTTTGATAATGAACTGTCAAAGTCAAAGGTAGCCTGGTAGGAGTAGGACACAATGTCGAGATTACCATAGAATTTCCTTCTCCTTGCAGTAGAAACCTATCTTTCCACCTAACAATGTGATAATGCAGAATGAAAGAAAGTAGTTCAGATGCAACGTACTAACAATGACCCTTGGTAGCATTTGTTCTATTCAAATTCAAAATGGTTGCCTACCAATTTCATGCACTGACTTTGTAATCATTTGCACTACCCAATTTACAATTTTCAAAAGTTCTACAGGGTACCACTATCACATATTCACGTTAGAAACTTGATGCCAGGACATGCATGGTTTTTTCACCCAATTTTCTGATATTAAACTCTTTGCAGAACCTTGTATATATATATATATATATATATATATATATATATTATTTTTTTCTCCACAATTATAGCTGCTTTGGTATTTAATGTTTTTCAACTTTACCTGATAGACATTATTATTTATTTTGTAGTATGGCTAGAGGTTCTAAACACCATGATTGCCCCATAACCTCAAAGACAAAAAGAAAATTTTGTTCTCAACCTTCTCAGTCAGTAGTGGATGATGGTATACTAGAGGCTGGTGTTGATACTGGGGAAGAACAAGCTTCTGAACCCTTTACAGATGCAGATGAGCCTCTAAGTGGTCCATTTCCGGGAGGTCCTCATGATCCATCGGTATTGAAGAGCTTTAAAAGTCATGTAGCAGCTGCTATATGGTTTAATAAGGTATGATTGGTTGCTTTGTTCTTACAATAACATTTCATTATATGACAACAGCAAAACTATGCAACTTGAATTTTTATTTTATTTTTTTTGGTCTTGCCATTTCTGGATAAATGAGATTAAGCTTCTGATTCATCATATACGCAACTTATACTGAGCATACTTGGACACCATTTACAGTTATATCATTAGACATCATTACTCTACTTTCAGTTATTTTTTTTTTCCTCCTTTTTTTCTCAAGAAACTTCAATTATATATTGAGGCATTTTATTTCTTTTATGTTCGTATTCTTTTTTAAGAGTCCAATTCATGTATCACAAAAGTTTTTATTCTTTATTTTTTTTTTCAGGAACGTGATCCGTTGAAACTTCAGAACCATTCATATAAGCTCACACAATGGGTATTTGATGAACATGTTACTAACCATAAGTTTTGGAGTTACATTGATGGGTCTAGGTTGAGGCCATTAGTTAACTGTTCATATTTAATTGGTAATAGAGTTGTTGTGTCAGCCTTTTGTGAGAGGTGGCAGCCTGAGACGAATACATTTCACTTACCCTTTGGTGAAATGACAATTACATTGGATGATGTTTTTAACATTTTAGGTATTCCAATTCAGGGTGATTCCATATCTGTACCTGACGGTGTGCGGTTAGACAAAACTTATTATGCATCTTTACTGTCATCTACACTAGGAGTTACTATAGATGAGGCAAAGAATGAAATGAGTCGATATGGTGGAAATGGGGTAACACTAGAGTGGTTGAGATTAAGATTTCAGAGTGTTTCAGATGATAGTTCTCTTGAATTTATTGAGTTCGCAGCAAGAGGATTCTTGCTATATATATTAGGTTGCACACTTTTTGTGGACAAGACTGGGAATAGGATAAATGTGATTTACCTACATTTTTTACGGGATCTTAATAGGGTTGGTCGGTATGCCTGGGGAGCTGCAGGGTTATCATTTTTATATCGACAGTTAGGACTTGCATCTAGAGTTGGTTGTAGGCAAATTGGGGGTTATTTGACATTGCTTGAGGCTTGGATATATGAGCACTTCCGGAATGTAGTTTCCCCTCATCTTCGTGTTGAATATTCAGAGAATGAGCCACGAGTGAATCGTTGGGAACCTCGAAAAGATGCAGGTTTGTCACTAGTTTACGTGCAAGCTCTTCGCCAACAGCTTGATCATATGCAGGCACACGAGGTATGTTGACATTTCTATATTGACAGTTAGAATATTGCTCTTTTTTTTATACCTAATTTATTTTTATTTTCTCAGGTCATATGGGATCCATATCGTGGTCATAGGGATGCTCATCCATTATTGGAAATCACATTTTACACAGGAATGCTTAAGTGTTTAGATATTGTGGAACCATATTATCCTGATAGGGTTCTAAGACAATTTGGTCGAGTTCAAACAATTCCTTGCAACCCTTACACCCCATCTCGTGTTCGACGAGTTTCTGATTCCAAATCGTACAAGGTTGTGTATGAGTACTTCGATGGATTGTGGCAAAGATGGCGAGATCACGTGTTAGCAGATGCCAACCGAAGCACTCCAGTTAAGTTTTCATATGACTGCACTCCAGAATACTTATCGTGGTACCAAAAGATCACACATCCCTATGTTCAACACCCTGATCGGGTGTCTGCTGCAGTTGATTCAAATGAGGAAAATCATCCATTACAGGTATATATTTCTTAAGGTTTAATTTAATTATTTGTCTAGCACTACTAACTTACAAATTTTTAATACTTGCTTGATGCAGCGTATATCACGGGCATTGTGTATCACTCAATCTATTGTTGATGTTGGCCGAGATGATGCTATAAGACAACCAATGAAGCTATATGAGGCAATTGAAAGCATCCAACATATACTATTAGGTGACCAAGTGCAAAATACACGCACATATCAACGTCGGCGGCGTGTACAAAATAATGAATAGATTTAATTGTATTTGAAATTTTTTTCATACATTAATGTCAACTATGATTGACTTGTAGTAGAAATGATTTTGTTCTTTTCCTTTTTAATTGTTCTATATGGATCATAAACATAAACTAAAAGCATGCAGTAGCATTTACAGACTCGTTTTTTGAATGCAATCATCAATCCAATTAATAATAGAAACACCTATGTCTTTGAAAACAGTAACAATTAAGAACCTAAACTAGCTCAAGAGACATAACGAGCAATTCATAAACAAACTAATCACTATCAAGATGATAAACTTTTTCATTGTCTGAATAATTTGGACAAAAAATATCTCTGCCATTATGAAGACGATCACTATAGGGAGCTAACCATCCATTTGCACGAGGTAGAGAGTATTTAAACCAACAATTGATAACAGGTGGCATAGGATGCAATGACCTCAAATGAACCTAATAAGACAAGAGAAAAAGATTACCAATTCGTTACAATTATAAGACAAATACAGTATAAAAAAATGTATTTTAGCAACATGTATAGAATACCTGGACAAAGTGACATCTTTTGACAAAACCAATTGAAATTTCACGACGATCAACTATAGGAAGTGGGATACTATTCATTGGTAAGAAGGTAAAACAAGACATCAAAGGCAAACCAAAATGCATCAGCACAACGTTGTAACAATTTGCGACAATGTATCCCATATCTGGTATTAAGAACCAATGTTCTTCAGGCGGAAAATCATTAAAATAATCTAATCTCCTCTCCACCTCCTCCAGTCGCTCAGCATATCGGAATAGTAATCGATATGCATGCTTATTTCGATGAAACTCTTGCAACAACTCCTTGCGTACACGGCGCCAATTATTCTCACCATATCCCATAAACTCAGCTATAGCTCTAAAACCACAATTACCATCATCCTTTACATCATTGGCTCCTAAGAAAAATGGCCACATTTCTTGAGGAAACCAGTCATTATACTCCTGTGTCAATTCAGATGGATTGACATGTTGACGTAGATTCAACTATAGAATACAAAATTTAGGTGAGTATTGCTAAACAATTAGTGAAACAAATCTACCATTATAAGCAATAAAAAAAATGAAATATTACTAAATCTACAAACCTGCGTGGGAATTAGTGAAGGACTGATATGTTCTCCCACTTTGGATGGTCGTTTCTTTGTCTTCATGGTTGTCTCACTAGTACTAGTAGTTCCAGGAGTTAATTTTGCTGATTGAATATTACCTTTTGCCTCTTTTGGTCGTCTCCTATTTGGTCTCTTCAATGCAGCTTTCATTATAACGCTCCCGACACCTGGTGTTTGTGAATGACTATCTTGACCTGACAATGCAATCTCAAAAGAAGATAACATACGACGAGTAGAGGCTTCTTCTTTAGTTGGACGTCCTTTTGTGTTGATCTTCGCTAGTGGTTCTGTAAGCAGGGTACATCCTGGATTCATAATTTCCTCTAACTTTCTCCTTACCTGTCTCTTGGTGTCATCGTCCCTTTCATGTAACCAGGTCATGAATCTTTCCTCTAGTGACTTCAATGGAATATCTATAGGGTCATTACTTTGTGGGGAATGAAACAAATCTAATTTCCTCCAATGACGATGAACACAATCGAGTGGAATAGGGCTGCCATTCTCCTTATAAATTGCCATCTCATGTGCACATGGCAACCCATGTGTTTTTCTCAAAGTACAACCACATGCATTCTCATTAGTTCCAATAACATCGATTCTCTCAGACTCTCCCAAAATATAATCTAGGGCAGCATGTGATACAAAACCCACTATTACCTTAAACTCATTCTTCATGAAGTCATGTCGGACAAATATAAGACTTTTCTCAAATGAAGCCTTTACTTCTGTGTGTTGCAACACCAATAAGGCGTGAATCTTTTTCCATGATGTGTCAAAGTTGCACAGACTAGACATCAAATGTCGCTTCAATTTTGAATGAGCACTTTCCGCCCTAGTTAAAAGTACACATGAACAGTATATGAAAATTCAAGTAAATTATATGAAACAATACGTAGTTTATTAACAAATAAAAAATATCAATTGAAAATTACCTGTTTGAAGTCATCGTTCCAAAATGCATATAATTGTTCGTCCATGCTTCAACAAATCTTTCCTTATATTCATTCAACCAAGTGCCTTTCACATAGGTTAGTACTTCATCATATTTTTTGTAGTCTCTCTCGAACTCATGTAAATGTCTTTCATAGTCAGGTATCGTATCTGAAAAGACCAATGTGTTCCATGCCTGCATCAACTTTTTAAACTTCACTTGGTTATCAACAAGCTTTTTGCATTTTCCCAACACTGCCCTATTAATATGCCATCTGCACAATAAATGTTGAGCAGCAGGGAACACTCGACGAATGGCATTCATGAGTGCTAGCTCTCTGTCAGTAACAATCACACTTGGAAGACAGTCTTCATTCATCACACTCTTCAATCTAGATAAAGCCCAAACGTAATTTTCCTCTTTCTCAGCATGGATGTATGCAAATGCAGCATGGAATGTTAATTCTGTAGATGTCACCCCCACAATCTCTAACAATGGATATCGAAACTTATTTGTCTTGTATGTGGCATCCATTATTAAAACATAAGGAAATGCACGTAGCAGATTTACACTATCAGGATGAGTCCAGAACAAGTCACTCACAATGTTCTCTGTGCCATAACTCCTATGCCACTCCACATAATTGTATTTCTGCAAATTGTTTAGCAATATTTGCATCTCTGACCTACCAGCTTTTTCAACCACCCTTTGAATATGTCGAGCATTGTAGATTGTCTTCATAGTGCTTGAATTGAGTGGGTCATTTTGCTTCAAAGTGTATAATATTTCTTTTGGATTTACCAAGTTCTTTGACATATCAACCAACAAATTATTTTCTTCCTTGGTTAATCGCCCCAGGAAGGAATGCCCTTCAGGATACTTTGCAGCATGATGGTTATGCATCCCATTTACCACCTCAAGGGTCCACTCATCCTCAGGGCCAACATTTTTGCCCTTCAAGCGAAATGGGCAACCACACCTCTTTGTACCACCACTCCTTTCACGCTTCTTCTTTTGAGGATTCAGATTGGCATTAAGCTTCTTCTTTTGCATGCATTCAGAGGCTATACTATTCTTTTGATAAAAGCCACCTCTCTCACAACCAAAAGTTATTCGCCCTCTTTTTAACCTACAATTCCCTGGAGCATCAGACCTCCTTATTACAACTACTATTCCACACTTTCTTCCTTCTTCACGAGTCCAGTTAACTAATTCATTTCGACTTTTGAATACCTGTACAAACAAACAATTACTATTGAAATTGAATGGAAACCCGAAGCTAATCATCTTGACAGTTTACAAGCTACTTACCTCACTAGTTATAAATTGATTTGTTGTTTCAAAAACACATTTAGTCCAACCATTGCCACTTTCAATAGACTCAGATTTAATCTGTTAAAAAAAAAAAAGACGTCACAATAATAAATAAATAAATAAGCTATAAGTATTTTAGATAAAAGGAAAAGAATTTGACAAGTAGTAACATTCGGTGGTTGTCTGCCGCAAATTATACCAATATTCGGTGGTTGTCACCCGAACAAAACAGTAAAATTCGGTAGTTGTGCTCCGAAGTTTTGACAAAATTTCGGTGTTTAGCTGCCGAACTTTCCTATGTTTTCGGTAGTTAGCTGCCGAATATTCTAACTTCTTTCGGTGCTTGTTGACCGAATGAAGTGCGATAAACTGCACTAAAAATTATATTGTTTTTTCTGGTTCTATGATAAACAAAATGCACAAACCTTATTTGACTCCTCCGAAATCATAATTGCAGTCACAACTCTGTCAATATCATGCGTATTAAACCCTTGAAGCAATTATAAAGGAAAGTGAAATTTGGGTTTAAGGTTTTGCTCGAAGAAACAACGTAACAACGTAAACACAGTGAACTGCTGGGTACAAATAGAAAAAAAGAGTTTTGAACTTTATGGTTTCTTTTATTATTTACCATGACTATTATTGTCATTTCGTACGAGGATATAAGTGTCTTTTAATGCAAAACTGATTTGCTGGGTCTAAATAGAAATTTGCTGGGTACATTTAGAAAGACCCTTTCACATTTTGCACTGATAGTTAAGGCATTCAACTTGATCAAATTACGTCTCCATTGATTTCATTTTTCAATGGAAAACTCAACCAAATTTGGTAGGAACCTCCATAATTTTTAGCAAATTTGATTCTATGTTTGTAGGCGGGCTGTGCCCGCGACTATTGCGGTAATATCCATACAGAATCGAATAGCTCTCTTTTTTTTCTTTTTTTTTTTGTGAAATAGAGTTGAATAGCTTTGTAAGTAGTCGTGAAGAGTTTTATTTCACTAGTTTGTGGGAATACTTTTGTAGAACTGATATCGACCTGCAAGTCTGCAACTGTTGTCTCTAGCTACTATAAGATGCAGACTTGCGACTCTTAAATTCAATGACTCCCCTGTCAACAGACTCGTAGTCTCCTCTTGGTGTCTTACCGTGGTGCTTTCAGCTTCTTCCTTTTGACCTTTAGGCCTCGTTGTATTTTTGGTGCTCTAGCTTAGCTTTTGCCGTGGTGTCTTGCCGTCGGACGGAGGGTAGAAATCTTTTCCGAAGAAACCCTAGCAGCGGCGCTTGAGAGAGAAACTTTCGAGCTTGGAATAAGTTACATTTCCCAGCCAATCTTAGCTACAAAGACACAACTTAATCTTAGTCCAAGACCCCAACCAAGCTAGCTCTTCTCAAAATCCAGATTCCTGTGCATATATATATTAAAACCATGGAACCCATTTAATACGTATATTAAAACGGCAAATGGGACAAGTATTACTTATTTGCAGCCACTCAGAAAGGCAATTTTTATGAAAAGCGTGCAAGCAAGGCAATCGACTACCGTCAAGTTCGACATCAAAGTCATCCAAACACAAAACACAGTCTCCATGTCTCGTAGAGTCCATCTTATAATGTAATTTCTTTTCGCTCCAGCAAGAATTAGTATGATGCACAATCACAAGCCCATCTATCGACTTCACATCGATAACACGATCAGGAGGCAAAGGAGAGCCGATTGAGTTCTGAACTAGTTCAATTACCTTGTCCACAATAGAAGACGGTTTTACTTCAGGAAACTCGGTTTTAATGAAGTCCTCGATCATACATATGGAATGAGATTGCTTAACACTAGCCATATCCTCAATACATAACTCAGAAGGACGGATCGAGATGAACTTTCCAGCTTTACTGATAAGAAATCCTTCATAAACATTTGCAAAGGTTCCAATAGCATGTTGGGTTGACCTGCCGAATACAAATTGGATCCTAAGCACATCAGCACTCGTTGGCTCATCCGTATAGCTGCATGGTACAGTATTCCATTCCACTTGGGTTTTCTGAACAAATTCGAGGGTAGAATGTCTAGACCTTAAATTTGATGGTGCCATGCTTGTTGAATTTGTCTAGACCAAGTAGAGTCCTATATATAGGCTGGGAAGCCTATAAAGGTTTTCCTAAACCTATTAGCAATAGGAACATAGTTCCTGATTCATGTACAGATTCTTTATTGAACTTAATGTACCATGCAGGTTTTCCTAAACCTATTAGCATTTTAGCAATAGGAATGGCCAATAACGTGAGTTTCCCACAATGAACTAGGACTCCTAATTCATTTTATGAAAAACTGGGAGACGGGAAATTTTGCACTTCCAAAATCACACAGCTTGACTTGATGAGTATGCCCCAACGTATTGTGGTGGTAAATACAGTCCATCATATGATGACATTAAAATATAGAGGGGAGAAAAAGAAAGATGTTCTAGTACAAGCCAAGAGATTCTGTGGCTTAATGTCCCTGGCATACTCCTATGCCTCCATGAATGTGTGCCAAACAGAAGGTGGGTGTTTGCTCTTGATTGGTTTTATAAGGGGGGGGGGGGGGTGTTTTCCTTGACAAACAGAAGCATCAAACCATTAACTTTTCCTAAGGAACATAGACAAAGAGGACGGCTACTGAATCAAACTATATAGTTCACACCAAACCCTTGGCAGCTAGATTTTAATAATTAGAGTTAGATCTGCTTATTATTAATGTTTTGTATTCGTAAGCCACCATGCACTCTTCATCTTCTGTATAAATTATTTCAGGTATTAAATGATCAGATAGGATCGGTAACTCAAGTGGAGAAAGCGATAGAGTCTAGTTTCGAGCATCTAACTTTCCATCTTTCGTCACTGGATTGGGTATTTGGATTTTCTTTTACACTCTGTACTGAATGCAGCAAGCCATGAGGTGTCCAAAGGAGATCTTGTGAGACAGGTATTTGATAAGGAAATGGATAATCATCATAAGGAAAAACTTCTGATCTGCCAGCTTTGCTGTTCTCAATTAGAGAAGCTTCCGATTACAAAATCTTGTGCTGTCGACATTCCACACAAACAGCAGTTTAGGGATTATTATAATCGGAGACTCGGGTTTTCCTGCCAATTGATGTCGCATAGAAGCACCTCCAACCAGGTTCAATGTCGCACAACGCATTTCTACGACACCGAATTTTCCCTCTTTTCTTTTTCTTCCTGGCGTTTAACCATTCAATCATTCATACTCTTCTATATGCTTCTACATACACATATATATTGCGTATTCAAATAAAACTAGCGCAAATACTCATCCGAATTCTCAACCTAAACCCTAACTATTTCCTAAGCTATATACCAAAATCTATTTCATATCAAGATCCAAAACGCAACAGAAGCATGCATGTTGAAGATTAAAGTGAAATTGAATGCAGAATCAAAAGCGATTGAAGGAGAGGGAAGAATTAGGTACCTGAGAAATCCGAAGGAGATGAGCTCTGGACTGTTTGCACTTCCTTCTTGGAACCAAAACGTCGCCGTTCAGGGCCGTACAGGCTGACAGGAGAGGGGGCGGGCATAAAGAAATGTCATCTTAGTAAATGATAATGAGCTGATGGCCATACTTTACGAATCATGAACGACAACAAGCTATCTAATATTTTCAAAGACAGCATATAATAATAACAGATCCAAAATGTATACACAGTAGCTTAGTATCCTAATAGACAGCTTTCTATACTACAGAACAATTCCAAAAATAAATGACTCATCACAGGTTTCTATCTATACACAACAATGGAAGATTTCTCGTTGAACCCCAACTAGCCTAGTACAAAGAGGCTTGCCCAGAAATCCTAATCAATTGTTCACCACGCTTGGATAATGATCGGGAAGAACCAACCCGAATGAACCTCCAACAACTAGCCTGTTTACTCTCTTACTTTTCTCTCCTGATTCTTCATGTCATTTAACTTGTTCACATTCAGAATAAGCAATCAAGTTGTGAGATCTATTACACTTCAAAGCTGAGCTGGTTATCATCCATTACTGGAGGGGATAATGGTGGAACGGCCAGTTCTTGGAATTCAGCAACTTCAACATCCAAGGTCTTCCTGGCAGTAGCCATACTCTCACTGCTTCTACTAATCTTCCTCGACGGGTGGGATATAGAGGCAGTAGCTCTAGAGGAGTTACTACTATCAATTGTTGCCAAGAACTTTTCCTTTGAGAGTGTAGTTGAGGCAGATGCAATAACAGAGCTGAAGACTCCCGACTCCTTTAGTCCTTGGATTATGGCCTGAGGTGTACAAAAGACATAAACTTCAATATAAAATAGATACATGTATCCATCAATCATTAAAACCGATTAAATGTGTGTTTTGAAGACACTTCAGTTTCAAACCTTTTGACTCCTAAAAGTAGTAACTTCATCAGTTTATTATCAGAAACAAACAAAAGGCTAAAACATACTTTCATAATTCTTTCTTTGTATTCTTTTTAATTTATAGATAAAGCACTTTCCACTATAGTATGAAAGATCGTTGGTGAGATTCAACAGAGAGAGATGGGGAGAGAACGATGAGATTTAATGAGGTGGAAAATGATGGGAAACGGTAAGGAAAACATAAATAACAAGAGATGTTGAAGGTGGAAAACTGACAATGAGGACAATGAGAAGTTAAAAACACGATAACAATAAGACAACTGCCAAAAGAAAAAGAAAGACGTCTACAAACATTATGAGACAAATGAGAATGTTAATGTGTAGTTATGTGATTTTTTTTACTTCATCTTTCACAATATATGAAAACAAAATTACCACGTATCACATAATGCAAAAATATAACTACAGTAGTAAAATTCAAATGTTTCCTCTTCTATATATAATGTCAGCAGATAAAAACATTTTCCTGCTCTGATAACTTGAGTCTTTATCTCGTTAAATATTCCTCCTGTGGGGCTAAGAGAATTGGAAAAAACGCTTACCATTGGAGCATATATTCGAGTCAAGATGCCTTTCCTCAAAAGTTTTATTCTTATATCTTTGTCATCCCATACAATGTGTTCATGGTACCTAGAACAGGATCAGAGAACAGAAGTCAATTAGCAGCAAAAGGATTAAAGAGAAACGAAAAAAGTAAGCTACTGTCAATCGGTTTCTCATAAGAGTAAGCAACAAAATTAATGTTAGCAATTAAAAAATAAATGAACTTACCATTTGAGCATTTCCTCCTCAGTTGCAGTTGAAGCAATTATGAATGCCTGCAATGCTAATTGCTTAGTTGAATATAAAGGAGGGGGGGGGGAGAAAAAAACAGAGACTAACAGCTGGCACATAGTATAACTGTTACGGTGTTACCAAAAGAAATAATAAAAAGGGGCAAAAGCTAGTTTGTATACTGGAATTCTTAGAATACAAGTCAAATCCCCTTAGTGGTTTTACAAGACGTTCTTTGCTACATACAGTCAGTTGATGCATGGAGATGTATATAATGAACCATATTCTTCTTTTAATATGGCAAATAATAGCTCTACCAATAAGCATATATTCATATTTTCAAGAATTTTATATTTGTCCATAATTATGCACAATAGTCACCACTGAATCCCTAGTACCCCCACTGACTGCTTTCAATAATAATTGACCACTTACAAGAAGTAAAACATTTTAAAAACTTTTTAGATTATCATTAATCTAACACAAATTGCAGCAGCATCTCATTCTTGGTCACCAAACTATACCCTAGGCTTGAGGTATAATAATTGTATCAGTATTTCTTGTGAATTCTCCCTTTCTCTATATATAGGCCTTTGAAGCACACCTTAACACCTTTCACCTTTCATATGATACAACTTTGCAGTCTTTGCTCCACATGGACCAACTAATTGATTCATCTAAAAGATTATAAGCTTAATTGGCCATTTCATGTACTTCATAAGGCTGTAAAAAGCTAAAGGGATAAACAAATGACTAAATAATGCATTGAACTCACAGCTCTATCAAATTCCAACATGAAGCATCTTTTGACATCTTCCCTTGTAGGCTTGCAGCCACACCGATCACGTCGTGACGTTAAGTCCGAAAATTTGGCATATGTGTAGTGTAGAACAGCAGCCTCTTCCAATTTGATCTCACTAAAAGGAATTGCAAGAAAAATGATTACTACAATCAATAAAATAAAAAAAAAACAGTGCTCTTTTCAATACAAAATTACTGTACTTTGGGGTTTTCATATAATTGTGCCATCTGTGTGCGCCATTAGGACGGAGATGATCTTGGATTCGAGCAGCTGATTTCCCATTTCCATAAGTCAAAAAGTAGTTTGGGTTGCCACGAGTTGATTCTTTGTACATTCCAAAGTATGTATCTTTTGGTACATGATCGTAATTCTTCTTGAACATGGATACCTATTAGTGTCAGAAATACATGAAGAAAACAGGTCAGGAACCATATATGCATTTCTAATTAAATGCAAATAAACTATAATAAAAAGAGAACATGTAACTTTTTAGGTATCAACAAGGACAAATTTCTAGCAACCTTTCTCACTGTGGATGCCACAATAATAAATAAGGACGATACTTACTGCTCATAACTACCAAATCTTTATGCAGCACAATCCTTGTGACATCTTCCTTCTCCTAATCCCACACCTACTTCTTGCCAAACTAAAAGCCCGTATTTGAAGTTTTTGACTAACCACTTCAAAGTCTATGTCTAGATTGTGAAAAAGGGCTAGACCAAGGTGGGTGTCTTGCAAATTGGATATAGTTCTGTTCTTCAGTAAAAACTTGCATTGAATGGCTGGTTTAATCCATTTAGTTGGGTATAGAAAAGATAATCCTGTGTCTATAAACTTTATTGTTGCAGATTTCGATTAAGCAACAATAGAATTCTGTCTTTCAGCATTTCAACTTAAACCTACGACTAAGACGAGGATACAAGCTCATCACTGATTAACAATAACGGTACACATAATAAAAGATGTCTCCAATCAGACAGGCAGCATGGCATGACAAGTATAATAATTTACTACTATCTATAAGACTAGAACAAAATTAAAACGAATCTACTGAACCACGTAAAAAGCAAGAATAATGGACAATAGAGAAATTTACCTCGGTAAAAGGTTCCTTAATATCATCTCGTTCAACACTGCTCTCCTACTCAACAAAATATCACCGTTAATTACATTTACCGAATAACAAGCATCAGGGTTGAAACGAGAGACTATGTAAAAGTACAAAACTAGCATGTGCAATTAAGTTTAACCACCTGCCTACCACAATGTTTAAAAGTACCACTACAAATTCACTTACATAGTTCGAAAAAATAACCATATCCACATTCCCAGGCACATCAAGCAGCAACTGCCTCAAAGAATACTCCTTGGCACCAGCTGGGTGTAGTAACTCATCAGTATCAAGATGAATAATCCAGTCCATTCCAGCATCCTATTGTTTTTGTATGCAAGAGAAAATTCCAAGAAGACAAAAAGAAAGAAATCAACACAAGCTCGTATCAGAAAGTAAGAATAACAAGAGGGGAAAAATTATATGAGATAACATCTTTCATACCCTTGCCATAACAATAGCCATCTCCATATTGAGAGATTGCTTCACAAATAGCTCATAATTGCATGGTTTGTAAAAGAAACTTGACAGCCATGTCTCATTCCAAATCCGACTGATGGTACCGAAAACAAGAAGCATAAGAACAAGTAAATCAGTAAAGATATATCCAAGAAACAACTATAAGAGATAAATGTAGAACAATGTGGAAGCATTTAAAGATGATTATTCACTGATCACGAGCTAAGGAAAGAGCCTAAGCAGCCAGGAATATAGCAATTATAAAAGAAAACTACATTAGCAGTTAGCATAAGAGTGGTCCTAGCAAAAAAGTGGCAACTCACCTTCTAGCTTGTTGCTCCTCGAGCTCCTTTGTTCTGTATATCAATTTTACTCCCTGAGAAAATACCAAAAAGTTTATCCTCAAAAGATTTTACCCAAAGAAAATGACAAGATATAATAGAAATGCATTTGAAGTGGGGGAAAAGAGAACCAAAAGAAGAATAAATCAACTAAGCTGAACATAAGCAGACCAAGGCATATTTTGACTCACAGGTATAGACTCCAGAACTTTGGATACTTCAGGAGACGCAGCCTTTCCTTCCACAAAAAGAAAAAAGGTGGAAACTCCAATAACCTTGTGATAAAACATCCATGGTAAAATCTGATCTAAGCCTGCCGACGTACTTGTAGTAATTACTATCTGCAAAGTCAGAAGCAAAAAAACACAAACAATTCATTAAAGTTTGTTTTTCAATAGAAATAATAATAATATGAGTCATTGAGAGAAGGACAGGGTCATTCCACTGAAATGTCTTTCTGTCGAACAAGTGATCGTATTAAAATCCAGTACTCAAACCTAACAACTATCATTCATCATCTGAACAATTGGGTTACACGAAATGTCATCAAAAGTGTTATACAATGGAAACAAGACATCACATTAAATCCTTATAATCACACTACTTAATAAAGTAGAATGGGATCTCAAAAATAGCCGACTCACATAATCAAGTTCTACTAGCCAAGGATTCACTCATAGTCTATATACATGTGCCTGTGAAGCAATGGTATTGTGTTCGTCTATTCCAATACCCAAATTGCTCGAGTTAATACGTTACTTAATCAGTCATAACCACATAAAACTCATTAAATGGATGTAGCTAATTCACCATTACTTTCCATTAGTATTAACTGGTTTAGGCTAATTCTACCACTGTAGAACCACTTGACTTGCCCAGTTGACATATTGAATTATCAGAGCAGGCATGCATAGGGTTTAAATAAAGGAGATCCCTTCTTTCAAAAATCTAAAGCAAATGTCACCGTGTCTATTTGGAGAGCAAGGTTAAGTTGAGGTTGCCAGAAAACAGATGGAGTTACTTCACATTTTACAGCATGTGAATAGAAATGCTTTGTAATTGAGATGATAATACAGAGATTAGCATCATACGTAATCTCCCGTGAAGAGCAAAGTCTGAGTACCCATATCACAAGCTGTTGTAGCTACAATGGTGAAACAAAATTCACTTCTGTCGTAGGTTTCGCTATTCATTTCTGTGTCACTCAATTTCTAGCTGTGGCTGATCTCTAAGTATTTGCCTGTTGAAAAGCAACTAACCATCTCGCAAAAGCAACTTAGCAATTGCTTGTGCCCATATTCAAGTCAAAAATCGAAAGCACATCTCTAAATTAAAGCCTATAGTGATACTTGCTAGCTCCTAGTTTCGCAAAAATAGTAAATTCCTAATCAATGCGCTAACAAATCACACCTAATAGCCACAACAAATCATTTCGATCAATCAAGAAAAATACAAAACAATAATCAAGAAAACCAGATCATCCATGAACTGAAATCACTAGCATCAATCGGACGATCAATGAAACACTAGCATGAATTTGAGATGCGTTCAGATACAGATCACAGCGATCACAGAGGAATTTCTAACACCACATGAATCTGAAATTTCAAAGAAGAAAGACGAACCTTCGGTTTCAAATCGGCGGCAGAATCAAACTTCCAGTTCTGATAGTAAGGAAACGACGGGGAGTTGCTGCGGCCGAGATTGACGCAATCGGAGGAGGAGGAGGAGGATCGGACGACGGCGGAGGAGAGAGGAGAGGCCTCCATGCCGGGGAAGAGGTGGTTGGATCCAGGAGGGGACCAGCGCGTGGTCGGGTCGGGGATGCCGCCGCGCCATTGGAGGATGAAAGCCAAGGCGGCGAGGGAGAGAGGGAGGAGAGTGAGGAGGAGGAGGAGCTTCGCCGTGAAGGTTTGAGAGGAGGATTGAGGGGCGGAGCGCAGAGGCGCGTGGAGGTGGTAGGGGTTGGTCATGGCTGTTGGGTTCGTTTATGGCATTACTGTTTCAGTCTTCACTGGAAATCTGAGAGACTTGGGAGAATTGAATTGAATTGAATACTATATCTTTGGTCTGATGTACATTTTCCTTTGTTACTAAGAAAATTAAAAGGAATTGATCAAAAAAAAAAGAAAATTAAAAGGAAAGAAACACACGTCGAACGAGGGGTAGAGTTCAATATTAATTTTTTAATTTCATGACTTTTCCAATTTTCATTCGTATTTTTACGCTTTTAATTTCATTACATGTGTTTAAATTATTAACTATTAGAGACCGTGGATATATATGAAAGAAAGTTCTCTCTCAAAGAAACCCTAAAGGTCCGCGGTGGCTTCCACTAAGAGATCGCTCTCGTCCTGTGGCGACTATGGCATTTGGGCTGGCCTTTCGGCCTTGCCAATGACGCGTGGTTTGCTGCCGGACGAGACTTGATGCTAGCGTTCCGGAGATTCTAGTGTGGGTGTTGCTTGAAGTTTTGCAGGTGGTTTTGGCTCCAGGTCCAATGGAAATCTTTGAGATGCGTGCGGTGTAGTTATGGTGGGTCTCGGTTGCAAATCAACGGTGTTGCAGATGTTGAGGTTTTGACTTCGGTGGCGCCGTAGGATCGCGGGGCGCTGGGTCGTCGCGGTTTCGTGGTGACACTATCAATGGCAGCAGGGTTTCGTGGCGGTGTTTGCGTCGTGACTGCGGGAATCCTAGCGGAGCGGACGTGGACACTGTGGTGGCTGAGGACTACTGTGCTTGCTGCACGTGGTTGGAGATGGAGGTTTGGTTTGGGCCAATCCAGGCCTGTTGGGCTTTGGAGTAGGCCCGCTATTGGAGCTTCTTTGGACAAAAAAATTTTGGGCTAGGGTTTTTTGCTCTAAGCTCATCCCTATGTTTTTAGTTTTGTCTAATTACAATAAATTTCCTTGTATTAGGAACCTAGGCACTTGTGTGCACTCTTGCTATTTCTAGCGCCACCGACGTAGTACCAAAGTAGGATCTCTGCTATCTCTACATATTTGAATGTACAATGAGTATGTCTATTTCTATGTACCACTTGTGGGTACTACCACTATCTTCTTGTCTGTCTATGTCCTTAAATGACAGCGGAAAGATATGTAACAGTCTATTCTGGCTTATGATGAATATATTATTTCCCTTTATTCAAAAAAAAAAAAAATTATTAACTATTTTCTCTAATAATCCCCTACTTTTGGGAACTATGCTTGTTATTTTTAATGAGTGCTAATTAGTTGTAGTTTTTACTTTGCTTGTTTGCTAGTTCTAACTTACAGGCTCACTTAATTAAGTGAGCATTGATTGTATAATGAATGGTCTACACGTATGTACTATCGTGGTACATGTCTGTCTCGCGATTGGCTAATGACAGCGGAGGGGTATGTAATGGTTATTCTCACTTGAGTAATGACAATTATTGATAGATTGATTAAAAAAAAAGGGCTAAATACTGGTTACTACCCTGTAGTTTAGGTCCATAATCAATTCAGTCCCTGAACTTCTAATTTCATCAAAAACACCCCTGTATTTTAAATTTTGATCTAATAGGTCCAATTCGTTAATATTCTGTTATGAGTTCAAGTTATAGTTGGATTATTTGTTGAAATACTATTTATTTAATAGATTTCTAATAGTGGGACTCACTCCTAAATTGACTATGTAGGCCACCTTAACACCACATCATAAAACATAGGTCATATATGAGTCACGTCAACAAGTTAAATGACTCAATTATCAAAAGACTAACAAATTGGACCTATTAGATCAAAATTGAAAGTGCAGGGGTGTTCTTGATGAAATCAGAAGTTTAGGGACTGAATTGATTTTGGACCCAAACTACAGGGTAGTAATCAGTATTTAGCCAAAAAAAAATAACTATTTATTGCCAAAAAAAGTTTATTGTTTATTTTATTACTAACTTGGGTAGATAGCACTTTTTTTTTTTTTTAATCAGCAAAGAACTTTCATCGGTGAAGACCTCAATTGATGTATTTACAATCGTGATTGAATACATCACGAATACACTCAGGGACCTGCTCTACTCATACTGAACTGTGTTCAGCCTCAAAGCCTATACCAGCCAGTCTATGTGCTACCATATTATTAGACCGGGGATGGTAACAAATTCGAATTCTTGGGATTCTTTTCATGGCACACTGTATGTCATCAATTAATCCCCCATTAGCCAACATAGTGTGGTCTAGGAAGAGGGTCTCAACAATGGCTACCGTGTTGTCACTTTCGATAACAGCATGTTGTACTCGACGGGAAACTAGGAAATCAAGTCCAGCTCGAATGGCTAAAAGCTCACAATTTTTCGGAGATGCAGCATGCTCTACTGGACTAGCAAATGCTGCAACAAAACACCCTGAGGCATCCCTCAGAACTCCCCCAATACCGCTCTTAGTTTGTTGGGGTACAAAGGTTGCATCAACATTCAGTTTTAAGGCCCCATCTTCTGCAGGTTTCCATCTTGGTCTCATTTGTCTATGAGGTTGCTTCACACTGCCTCGAGCTTTCTGAAATTCATCAAGCCATGTAAAACTGCTTAATATCACATCCTGAGATGTTTGTAGTGTGTGTGCTTGTAATAGGTTGTTTCTGTTCTTCCACAAGGCCCAGATTATCATCATTAGTCGTGCAAAGAGCTCTGAATTCAAAGTTAGTGCCTTTTCCAACAACCATTCTTTGAAGTTGATAGATGGCAGTTGAGTAGCTTGCAAATGAAATGGTGCTTCTAAAAGGATTGTCCAAGCTATATGACACTTACAGAAAAGGTGTGCCACATCTTCTAACTGATGATCACAAAGTAGGCATCTTCTGTCTCCATTAAAACCTTTAGTAGGTAGTCTTTCTCTGGTGGGGAGTAGGTTATTGCATGCTCTCCAAACACAAATGCTAACCTTCCCAGGTACTTTAGCCTTCCATATATATGCTCCTCCAAAGCTCTTTGTATGGGTTCCATTTGAGGTAGACGTGAGAGTATTCTGCATGACATCCAACCTTGCAATCCAATACGCTGACTTGACTAATGAATTTACAACAAATGAATTCCTGAGCTAGGTATGAATTTAAGGTTCAAGAAATAGCCATGGTCTAATAAATCCTAGGGTAATTGAGTGAATATGAAATCAAAGTTCAAAGCAGCCAAGAGACCAATAGTAATGATATGCTTTTGAACTGCATAAATTTCTAACAATAACCCAAACAAATACACTGTTAGAAGAGAGTGTGATACTCACTGAAAAGTCAACAAAGAGGTGAGTTTTTCCCAAGGAATTCAACTGGAGGAGAGATGATGGAATTATATTTGGTCAAGTCCAGTTGTATGCCAAGAAGCTTACTTGAATTCGGATATGCAAAGTTAAACTAAATTTCTCAATGAGTAGGACAATTGTGTAAACGTATTTGACCTAAAAATTGAGTGAAAATATATGAACTTGATTGTACAATGATCTTACTAATTATTGAAATTAATTTCAAAGGAAGTTTAGGGAATCTGGGTTGATCGCAAGAGGAAGAATACAATCTAAAATTCAGAGCAGACTCGTTTCTAAGTAGCTCCCACTTCGATTGATGCAAAAGTCTCAATACACCTCTGATCGGGCTGGAATTTGGAGGCTAGATAGAAGAGACGAAAATGAACAACTTTGATAAAGAAAACTTTTAATCACAGGTTTCGAGCTAGATGTTTTTAGATGTACAAACAGGATGATGTGCTCAGGGATATGAGAGAATTTGAGAAGATGAGGTGAGTGATTGTTCTAGCTGGGATGGTTTCTTTTGAAGGCTTGGAAAGTTCTTTTGGAAACGTCGCCATATGCATGGTGGCAACGTGTAGGAGATTAATTGAACGAGGCTCTCCTTTCTCTTTGTTCAATTTGATGAAAACAAGTAAATAGTAGCTTGGGTATTGTGTTTAGAGTAAAAGACTTAAATTGGATAATGAAAAGAGTTTGAAATCAGCTAAGTTATGTCGCAAGAAAATAAGTTTTTAAATAAAAATAAAAGGAGATGAAAGTATAATAGATTAATAACAAGAGAAACTTCAAATAAAAATGTTGACAAGTTCATCTTAGAATTGGATTTTCTAAACTTGTATATATATAGACAGGAAAATGGCGGGCAAGTTTAATCGAAAATTGCTAGAGTTAGAACAATACATTGAGTAAATAAAAAGTAGGACTAATTTCAGTTTACCTCCCTGAGGTTAGGGGTCGTCATCATGTTAGTCCCTCTAGTTTCAATTTAATCATGTTAGTCCCTGTACTCTCAAATTTCATCATCCGTGTCCAATTTTTAGACTTCCGTCCAAATTGGACGTTAAATCAGTCCAGTGGGCCCCCTTTTGGGGGTAAAATGGTCATTTTGAGCTCCAAATTATATTTTAAAAAAAAAATTTAAAAAAATTATGTTTCCTTTTTTTTTTTTTTTTTCTGTTTCTTTGCTTATTTTTTTTTTTTTTTTTTTTTTTATAATTTTGTCTTCAACCTATACACCACAAGTTATAATAGGTTTATAAAGTGAAGAATAATAGGATATATCCCCAACAAAGTGAAGAAATATCTATAAAATATGATTAAAAAAAATAAATACAGATATTTCTTCACTTTATTGGGGATATATCCTAAAATTCTTCGCTTTATCGGAGATATACCACAAGTTATAATAGGTTTATAAAAACAAAAACAAAAAATAATCTAGGTGTTTCTTTTTTATTTTTTTATTTTTTATTTTTATAAATTTTTTCTTCAACCTATACACCACAAGTTATAATAGGTTTATAAAAAAAAAAAAAAAAAAAAAAACTCTAGGTGGTTAAAAAGTCGCTCGCTGGTCTACGATATTTGTGATATATCTTCGATAAAGTGAAAAATTTTAGGATATATTTGTAAAATATATTTATAAAATATAATAGGTTTATAAAGTGAAGAATAATAGGATATATCCCCAATAAAGTGAAGAAATATTTGTAAAATATGATTAAAAAAATAAATACAGATATTTCTTCACTTTATTGGGGATAGGGGATATATCCTAAAATTCTTCGCTCGCTGGTCTACGATATTTGTGGAACATCTCCGATAAAGCGAAGAATTTTAGGATATATCCCCAATAAAGTGAAGAAATATCTGTATTTATTTTTGTAATCCTATTTTATAGATATTTCTTCACTTTATTGAGGATATCTTAAAATTCTTCACTTTATAAACCTATTATATTTTACAGATATATCCTAAAATTCTTCGTTTTATCGGAGATATATCACAAATATCGTAGACCAGCGAGCGGCTTTTTAACTACCTAGAGTATTTTTTTTTTGTTTTTATAAACCTATTATAACTTGTGGTGTATAGGTTGAAGACAAAATTATAAAATAATAATAATAATAATAAGCGAAGAAAAAGAAAAACAAGAAAATAAAAAAAATGCAAAAAAAAAAAACAGAAAAAAAATGCAAAAAAAAAAAAAAAAACGAAAAAAAGAAGAAAAAAAATCTTTTTTTTTTAGTTTTTTTTTTGTCTTAAAATGACCATTTTAGCCCTCAAAAGTCAGACTTAACGGTCCAAATTGGACGGAATAGTAGAAATTGGACACGGATGATGAAATTTGAGAGTACAGGGACTAACATGATTAAATTGAAACTAGAGGAACTAACATGATGACGACCCCTAACCTCAGGGGGGTAAACTGAAATTAGTCCTAAAAAGTATTTTTGAAAGATAGAGAAATGCATGGTTGATAAGTAAACGTCAAATAAAACGAATTTTTTTTATATTTTTTTTTATTCCGAGAACACGTCCATTAATTCCAGAACCCAATTCATTCCATCAATGGTATTCATCCCAACATTAACACATTAAACAATCCTGTCTATACCTAAAGGGCAAAAACAGAGCATATCTCTTCAAAAGAAAGAAAGAAAGAAGAAAAACCCACAACACACTTTTACTGTTGCCTCCTTGCATTTTTCTTTGTCTAACTTTGAATTCTGCAGAAGTAGTAAGCTACACGAGAGCCTCTCTCTCTCAACTTAGAGAGAGAAACCAGATCTAGAACTATAGCTCTCTCCCCCTTCTCTCTTCCCCAGATTGTGATCCCTCCGGATCTCGATCGGTGGCTTGAGAGTTGGGGGGGGGGGGGGGGGACTCTCCTTGCTCTGTCTTGCACTCACTTCATCTCCCTTGATTCTCTCACACCCTCTGTGATGGTTTTACATCCTTTGTGGTGGCTTTATACCCTCTTTGTGGTGATTTCCTGACTTATGTTCAGATTTAGAGGACTTTGTTCCTTCTTTCTTTGTCAAACATCCCAGAAAATTTTCAAATCCACAAACCTCCATGATTCCCCTCACCCATTTCCTCACATAAACTCCCCTCCAACTACCAAAGACTTGTTCCTTGAAGATTCTTATGGCTACCTCATAAAAGTGAGAAACACTTACCTAGAGATGTATGGGTGCTCACGCATGGGTGTTTCACCCCCCATTCACCATTGTATTTTTTTTTTGCTATTGGCTTCTGTCCCATTTCGGTGGCGTCGGTTTCTTCCCGGTTTGAGTTTATCTGGTGGAGAAGAGAGTGTTAGTGTGTGGGTTTGGCTCCAATTTATCATCTCATTACCTTGGTTTCGATTGGATTTGTATTTTGGGATTGTTTTGGCAGCGATTATTCGGATTTTATCTCCTCGATATGGCACTTTTCCCTACCTTTTTACTCTGGGTGGCGGCATGGATGGCTTGGGTGGCGGCTGTTGTATTGAAGGAGATGATGTTTTTCTTAATTTTTAGGGTTACACTCTTTTGCCCTATCTATGTGGATTTGGGTTGAGTTGTAATTTTCCTTGTTAGGTTTACTTGTAATTGGGCCTTTTTTGGGCTCTTTCCATTGGGTTCTTCCCCTTTGGTTTTTAATGAATGATTTCATTGACCAAAAAAAAAAAACTTTGAATTCTGTAGAAATTACCTAGTTCCATTCAAATTCTGTTTCTCCTATACAACCATAATAAATACACCATAGTTTTGATTCAAGAAACAAAAGACATAAGCAACTAATCATTTTTGCATGAGACTTGTGGATTCCTTGTGTCATCATTCCTTATCTGTCTTAGCTGCTGCCTCTGATGCCTTTGCCTTCGGTGGAGCATCCTTTGCCTTAGATGGTTTCTCTGGAGATGGCAGAGCATCCTTTCCCTCCGGAGATGGTGACTGGATCCCAGCTATCTTTTCCACGGCGGCCACCAGACGTGAAAATTCCGGAGCGGAGCTTTGAAACTTGAAGACGGTATAGCATCCGAGAGACCACGTGGACACCACAGTGAACGCAGCCTGATTTTCCTCTGAACCTCGACCACATGAGCCTATGCAGGGCTTCTTCACGGAAGTGGCGGAAATGGTTGGCCCCCCTCCTCCACCCCTCGCGCCCCGCCATGCCGTAATTCAGTGCGGCTAAAACCCTAACCTGAGTATCAAATAAGACGAATTGAAATTCTGTCTAATAACATTGTTACTATAATTCTTTTGAATCGTCAGCCTAAATAGCTGAAATATTATTTGTAAATGACATGGCGTCCTAAATTTCACCCATTGTTAAGAAATAAAGTTAAATAAGAAAATTGTGAATACATGCAAACGTAGATTGTGAGATTATGCAAAGATGTTATCATAAGTTACAAGAAGCTTATCGGGTCAAGGGAAATGTTTGGGTCAACGGTTAAGTAATTTGTTGGACTAAGTTCACTAACACACTAGCTTGTTGGGTGTCCAAAGTAGATTACGGACTCTAATCCTAAGCTATTTTTGGGCCTAAAGTCTAAAGTCCAATCCCAAGCCATTTTCTAAAGTTCTTAGTCATTCATAAGATCGTACCTTATCTACAAAAGTATTGATGGGGATCCGCCGGCCGATCGGGCCATCACTCGTGTAGAGAAGAGGATACCGGAAAGATCGAGGGTATGATAACAATTGTCCAAATGACTGATGAGGGAAAACACTAATCTGCCATTTAATCTTATGATCCATCAAGATAATTTAATTTTCGGGTAATGGACCCCATGAAATGGTTTGCAATTTCCACCAGAAATTTCTCTCTCCTAAACATTCCAACCGAAGATTCTTTATTCTTGAGGACCTGTTCAATCCAGAGATATTTTCGATCTCATCCGATTAACAGACTTGATGATATTGGGATGATTTCAATAATAATAGTATTTATGTTTTGGTTGATCGTGGAATATATAAAGGAGGCACTATGCCAAAAAGGCCTTCAGACGACAGAACTGTTCTGTCGTCTGAACGAACCAAAATGTGTCGTCTAGTACGGTGTCGTGTCTTGGGGGTATCAGATGACATAAGTGTTCTGTCGTCTGATTTTTCAGACGACATAAGTCATGTGTTGTCTGATGAGTTTTGCATTTTGAGAACATTGTGATTTGTCATACAACAACAATTAAATGTTGTGCCAATTGACTTTAAACGACAATTATCTGTGGTCGTAAAGCGCATCAGAGAACAATTAAGTGCTGTTCTAGGGTAGGTTTATATGACATTTAAGTGTTGTGTGAAAGCTTTTGAAATTATACGTATGTGATGTTGGGAAATGGTTTAGACAATAGATATCATATTCTTTCTGTTATGTCAGTCTCATTACAACGACAATTTACTGTCGTTTGAGGTTATTTAAGACGACAAATATTTGTGATCTGAATATAAAAAAGACCACTAATAGTACATGTTTTATATTGTCTGTGATCAAGGCCAACCACACTTATTTGTTGTTATTATATGCTTCAGCCAACAATTCCATCTAACTTATGTTATTGTTTTGCCATTTAGACTACAATTTTCTGTCGTCCTAAAGCCGAAAAGACAATAGATTTCTAACTGGTTTTTGTGTTGCTTTTGTGCAGCTGCAACCACACATTAGTGTGCTTTTGTTGTAGCTTGCAATTTGAGATAACACATAGTAGTAGTCCTTTGTTACAATTGGTATGCATGCATTTTGGAAATTAAAATTGCCCATTCATGAAACCATAAAATTCACATCCAAAATCATTCATTGCAATTTCCATTAATCCACCATTGTCTCATGTACACAAACCTAATCATCAGCATCAGTTCTAAATGGCCCATATCTACTAATCTGGGCAGCCAGCAAAATATATGCATGCAGTACTACAAGCTAATAAAACAGAAGCAATACACAATCTGAGCAACCAACTAAACAACATAGCAAAATAGCTAGCAGTACTGCAATCAAAATCTGGCCTATATATCAACTATGCATGTCGAAAAGCTGATGCTACATATCTCCAACTACTAGTTAACCTACACACTAGTTATCTTTGAACTTAAGAACATACTTTGCCCACTCTGCCCAGACAACATCAGCATTCTCCATTGTGTAATAGTGATTTATATTTCTTTCCCACTGCAATGACAACGATCAGAATGAGGTATCAGGAGCAATCAAAAGTTTGACCTTAGGGTTCAGGAGATGCCAAGCCAGTTTATATATATATATATATATATATAAACTGAGAATATACCTGCTTAAGTTGTAAAAAACCTCTGCTTTCCCTGGCTTCCTTGATCAATTAATGAATCCTCCTTTACAGCAAAAAAGAATCCATCACTGCAATAGAATAAATGGAGAGTGAGTGAAATAGAGAGTGAAAACATACAAGAAAAACATTGTTTAATCCATTCCCATACTCGTTTTATCCCTTGTTTTCTTTTAACTTTACATGTTTTGGCTAATAAATCTTAAAGCTTTGAGCCAACGTATCAAGGAAAATAAAAAATCACTTAATTTTAATTACATGTACACGCCGTCCTTCCTATAACAAGAAGCAAATAGATGCTTAACTCAGAAGCCCAAATTAGAAGGCACTAGAGCAAGACTTCCTAAACCTGAATGATAAGCTAGCTATAATGATAAGCAAACAAAACTGGTAGCTATAATATTTCTGTTTAAGGAATGACTAAGCCATATATCAGAAACCATTTCTATAGTAATAAACAAACAACAGACAGATAAAAGGAAATTAACCTAAGACAATGCTTTGTGAATTGCTTCCGAACCCCATAAATAAAAACCACCAAACATAGAAACTATGAGTATAGACATACAGATTGGTTTAGGGAATGATGGAGCCATCCTGGTTGTATGGATTTCACTCTACCATTAGCTTCCAAACCCCCAAAAGCACCTGAGCAGTGACCTATCATAGACTGAAACATCGCAAAAATGGGCAAGCAACTGCATAGATTAAAAATAAATTGTCATTATTAAAAATAACCGCAAATGATTCACAAGTATTGTCATCATCTATTAAAAATAAATTGAACTGCAATATCCCATACCTTGCTCCAGTTTTGACAAGCTATCGCTGCACCTATTCATGGATAGTTCAAATTTCATGCTATCAACTTCTTGAATATATAGATCAATAGTTTTCCACCTAGATAAAAGTGAGACATCTTTTATGACCTGAAGCAATAGAAAGAGGCAAGTTGATATAATTGTGTAGAAGAGCAGCAATCTAAATTTTGCAATCTAATCATGAAATCTAGCAGCAAACCCAAAGAAAATAACAGGGAAGGGAGAGAAGATCGAAGTGACGGGTACACTGATGGTCTAAAACTTTACAAAACTAAGTCATGCTTATTCATCAATGTCTTTGTACAGTTTAGTAATTAATTCTAAGTACCAAGGCTTGCTTTATTCCCTCAAAACATAATTTACTGCTCCATGAATTACCAACACCATCACCATTACAGTAAATTAAGTTATGTATAACAGAGATCTAAGATATGCCAAAGTTATGATTAGTTCATGCTTTAGGTCTTTTGTTGACATGAAAGGCATGTTCTAGATTTAAGAGAGTAATAATATCATTAGGAGAACATATATGAAATTGAGAAAGAATTTGGCATCAGTGAACACTCCCAAATCCACCAGGCTGAGATTACCTGCAATCTACATGTTCTACTTCCCATAGAGCTCCGTATTGCCTCGCCACAATCTCAATCAAAAACAAAATCCCTCAATGCACATTCACAAGCAGATAAACACAAAAATTCTACCAAACTTTCATAAGCAAAACAATGCCTTGCCTCAACTCGAAACACCATACAAAAGGATACGACGTGCACAGAAAAAAGGGAAATGGGTCAAAAGAAACCAAAAAAAAAAAAGATTGCAACTTTATACTTATTTCTACATTCTAATAAGACATAAGTATTGAATTTTTCATACAACCATGATGAAATCAATCGTTAGACCGAAACAGAACCTAAAATTCTATTAAATAAGACATAAGAAATGGTCTGCCAGTAGTGTTCACAGGAAGAGTTCAATACATGCCTGAATACGTTCTGTGGCTCTGCTATTTTCCAATCTCTTGGCATAGTCACACAACCTCCACACTCTGTCATTAGTTGAATCCTAGAGGTGTCAGAAGGCCAGAACAATTAGAATGAAACTCTATCTTTCCTCAAAGATAATGCATCATGAAGTATATAAATCATTTGTCAAAAGTACATGTATCATGTGGTCAGTAGTACTATAATACCTGCTTGCCTTCTATTATGTTAATCTTAGTTTCCTGAGACAAAAAGAAAAAAAAATTCAGATTTTGAATTCATATCTGTGAATCTACTTGTAGGAGAACAAGAAAGATATATAAATAAATAAGATAAAACAAAATAAAATCAGTTACCAGAGTCAGCACTGCATGTTGAACTTTTCTAAAATCCGTGCTGATGGAATCTGTTTTTCCTTGTAGTTCAATAACCTGCAAATGTCTTGAAAAAGTTAAACTTAACAAAACCAGAACAATAAGAAGAAGAAGAAGAAGAAGAAGAAGAAGAAGAAGAAGAAGAAGAAGAAGAAGAAGAAGAAGAAAAATTTAAGTAGCTCATTAGTATCTGACAGGGCCCACCTCCTGTTGTGTCCTAACAGTAGTTTCAATACTCTCAGCTAAATTACAGTCCACACCATCCAAGTTTGAAGATAATTGTCGCTTGGTGACCTGAAAACAAGCAAAATATCAACAGAGTAGAAACTTGTTTATGCACTTATATTTGAGGTAAATGTGTCTATCAATTTGAAGGAATTTACCAAATTTCCTCAAGAACAACAGACACTGAAATTGCATTATTTTATTGACAAACAAAATTAAACTGCATCAATTAGAATCAATGACCAAAGTTAACAGAATATCAAGCACCATATATACGGTGCTCTTTAATGGTAGTTGATTAAGCCATCATCTAATCCAACATGATCTAATAAAGAAGTTTCAGTTGTCCCCATTTCCAAAGTACACATAAGATGAGAAAAGGAAAACTTACTGAAATCGATGAAAAGACACCGTCAATCTGTTTAGAAAAAGACTTGCCAGCATCAGCTAAGCTACGTCTTGTTGCAAACATCATATCAGGAAGTTTCCACCCCTGAAAACACACATGTAGAGTAAGAAATTTTGACAGTACAGAAGAGAAGGAAAAAATATTATAAATATTTAGTCATCCAATCCTTTATTGTCCTGAATCATAATGAATTAATGAGTTTATCAAGCCAAGGTGGTTATTATTTGCTGAAACCAATCATAAGTACAGAATTGACAAGCTATAAATACATAATTTTAGGCAAGAAGCCCTAGGTACAGAGATAACGACCAAGCCAACACTTTAAATTGCATTTCTTAATCATTGACATGCTCCTCAAATTAGAAATAATTCATGTACTCTAAACCTATATATATATATATATATATAATAAACTTCCAATGTATGAATAAAATGGAATGCTTTGTAACGTGGCTAGGAAACATAAAACATCACATGAGACTTCTTGTTCTATTTTTTTGATATGAACAAAAAAGAAAAGAGAAAGAAACTAATGTAAAAGTTTCAAAGACCCTAATAAGGGCAGAAGGGTAACTTGGACTATGGAAATTACAATATCAGTATTACAATGTGAACGTATATCAGCATCATCGCACAAAACAAACCTCTTACCTTCCACCAAAAGTAGCCATATCCTGCCACTACTGCAACAATAATTATACCATATCTGCTAGCACCTGCACTAACAAAAAATAAAGAATCAAAGAGTACCCATAAACTACTAGACATTTAAACCATGAAACACAAATCATATAATCAATAGCCCAGAAATCTTAGAAAGTCAAGAGAAGAAAACTAAAACCTGTTCGACTCCCAGTCACAATTGTAATTGGTCCATTTGACGAATATGACTGCAGCTCCTGCCGTATTTTGTTCATCTGTACAATTTGAAATATCTAGTCTCATTACACCATCCTCAAGAATGTTAATGTCCATGAACTTTCAAATGAATTCACATTGATTCTGACTAAGAACAATTGATTTAGAACTCCTCCATGTGCGTAGAAAGAAAACCTTATTCTAATACTCAACTACATCTCAAACAAATTTTCAAAATAAGTATTACATAAACCGCAAAAGTAACCTGAGCTATCAAAGCATCCAAGAGTAAGAGAGTAAGAACGGTACCAGGAACAACATGGCACAGATTATCCAAGGCATATGATAGATTAGAGCTGTGAAACACTTCCATGCTGTCGATTTTGAACGGTCCAAATGTATAGGATTCCAAAGCCATCTGGGTTCATTTTGCACCAAAAAAACCCAAATCAAAATAGATTAAATTCAGAAACAACAACAATGAGAACAAGGAAGAGTTGGAATAGGAACTACCTTGGTAGAGGCCTGGAGAAGATAAGGCCTGGAGAATCCCTCCTTGGCTTGACGATAACGTCGTTTGGACCGCGACGCAAACCTTGGAAGCACGTCAATGGCGGCTTTGAGTTCTTTGCTGAGATTGAAAACGGCTGACAAGTAATGGGAGACGATCTTTTCCTTACTGCAACAGTCACCCAGCAGATTGAAAACACTAGAAAGGAGAGAGATCCAAAATTAAAAGGAGGGGAGAAAATCAGTTAATCAGTAACATTATCTTTGTTAAAAACTTAAAATTACCATCAAGATCAAAATATCAAATGAAAATCGTCAAATCAAACCCATTTCAACTTTACCCATTCAAAATCTAATTTCCCATCATAATTTCCCAACAAGATCAAATGGAAATCAAAGTAGCGAACCCAATTTTACAGATTAGAAATTTAGAATTCAGAAACTCAGAAGAGAAGAAGAGGAGGAGCAGAGCTCGGAGAGGGAGAGAGAGATAGTGAGATACCTGGAGCCTGGAGGCGAAGCTCAGAGATTGCAGAGGCGGACTGGCGGAGACGGGTTGCTGGTTGTAGCCTTGCAGGTTGTTGTGTTCTGTGTTCCATCTTCCGTGTTCGGGTCGGGACTCGGGAGTGCTCCAATTCTCCAACCGAGTTCGGCGATGGGGCTTGAATCCTACCCAGTCAGGGCTGAATCCGCCCCTGCTCTGTGATTTAGTTCTTGGGAAGTGAAAGACTTGTGGTGATGGACAGGTCCCCATCCCTAAATAGAAGAAAAACCTAATCGAAATCAAACCCTAAAATCGAAACTAAGAAGAAGAGGGAGAGATTAAGAAGAAGAATCGAGAGAGTGAGAAGACGAAGGAGAGGGTGAGAATCGAGATCTGAGAGAGCTGAGTGAGGATGAGAGAGGCTGGTTTTTGAGATTTTCAGTTTCGCGAGGTCTAGGTCGAGCTGAGAGAGCAGATCGAGTGAGAAGGACAGAAAATGACTTATTTGCGAGGCACAAGTCAAAATAACCTAGAATATTTTAAAACAAGCACTACAGTCCGACATTTAAATGTTGTCTGAATGTCACAACATTTTCTAGTCAACTAGAGCTTGGCTATTAGAGAGGGAAAAGTACTTGATCAAATTTTGGATATCCCTCCAAATTTGAGATAGGAAATCATCATTTTTTACAACAACAAAAATGTGTTGTCTGAATGCTGGTCATTTTTCCAAATTGAACTCGTATGGTTTTAGCCTATATTCAGACAACATAAAAAAAAATTATGTCGTCTGAAAAACTCAGACGACACAAAACAATACTTGTGTCGTCTGAAGTGTGTCGTCTGAAGGCCTTTTTGGCATAGTGAGGAACGGTAGCCAAATTGGAAACAATATCTTGTCCGAAGTAAAAGTACAACATTTCGTTAATTTGTTGATAATGTTGTATATAGCACCAATATTGAAAGCAGAAGCTACAAAAATACCCGTAGCTTTTAGAACACCCAGTATTGAAAAGTTATACTGGGCAAGAGTCAAGTTTAAGGTGGATTCTAACAACAACTTGTTTGATATACAATTCAAAAATGAGATTCTGGAAATTCTAAAATTAAAAATATTGGATTTAACAGAGGTTATACTTAAAAATTTAGTTACCTATGAACAATGTCTTTTTGGAATATCGAAAATTCTTCTATGTGCAGATAATGTAAGTCCACATACAGTGATATATAATCTAAGCTATCGATACGTGGGGTCTACAATTGGTAACGTTTTAACTGTTCATTGAAGCTAACTATCCTATGCATTGTCAACGTCAATCATTAAGGGAGTTTTTTTTTATTTATTTTTTTTTAAGACGGCTGAAACGGCTGCCCTCAAGCCTTGATTAATGAAACTAAAAGGTGAGTCAACGGTAAAATTGATTAGATGGGTAAATATCATCACAAATTTATAAATCTAAGGTTAACTTCATTAAACTTTGGGAGGTGGTCTGGGCTACTTGGTGTCCAGTTACACGCTCACTCCACTTTTTGTGAAGATCATTTGTAAGGAGGCGAGTTTATTGATTGGACAGACTGAGTGGTGGTTGGCTCTTTCAGAGGATTGGAAGAGAAGACTTCATGATGCCTATGCCTTTCTTGTTGTAGCTTTGACATTGTTCTTTGGATTTCTTATTGCCAGGACTACTGGCAATGATACGAAAGATTTAATATTCCTAATGTGTTGTAATCAAGGAGGGAGATCTTTTGTTATGAGATTGCTCTGACATGGACATAAACTCTAAGAGGGTTGGTCGTGCGAACACGGATGAGCTCGTTCCTAATCAGCGTGAAGATGATCTTGTGTGGGTCGGATCAATGCTGTTGATTATGGTAAGATATTGATTGATTGAGGTTTGTATTATTTTGGTGAAGGATATCGAATAAGAACGAGCATATGTCATTTAGAAACCCCTAATTCAAGTCGGAATTAACAGGCATGTAATCAGAAAGAAAATCCCACGCGCCTTAGAACACGCCTAGAGAAAAAAACCCCAAGCGTGAGATCTGTGCTCTCTCCCGGTCGGACGCCGCCGGTGCCCCCACCGCAGCGCTCCGATCCAGGAGAGGAGAGTCCTTTGTGTTGTGCTCCTGCCATTTTTGTTTCCAACCGATGCTTCTCTCCCTGGTTTGGGTTCGTGTAGGAAGTTGCTGGTGCGTGCTGATCGGAGTCGGCGGTTCAAGCGATGGGGTCGATGGGTTCCAGATCCGGTGACGGCAGAGGGGGAGAGGGCTGGTTTGGGGGTTGTCAATCCCGATCCGATTGTTGGATCGGGTAGTTTGGGCAGCCGTCGAGCAGATCGGAGACCCTGTATGGTTTGGATCTCGATCTGGGTTGGCGTTTTGTCCCAAGGGTTGGTGTTTTGCTTCTTGAGGATGCGGAGGGGCCGCGGATCTGTTGTGATCCATCGTCGGTGGTCGGTTCTTGATCGGGGGCCGATTGGATCACCGGCAAAGGTAGTAGGAAAGGGATGTGAGAGTCGGAGTGAAGCTGAGGAAGTGGTGGGTCTGAGCCAGAGTTGGGGTCGGGTGTAACCTGTTTATTCAGATCGGGGCATGTCTTGGTTTCTGTTTCTGGATTTGGTTTTGCTCGGATTCGGCTTTGGTCCAAGCCTGGCGGGTGCACTGTGTTTTTTTTCAGTTTTTTTTCCAGTTTTTTTGTTTTTAGATTTCTGTTGTTTGGTTGTGGTCGACCCGCTGTTGGGTCTTGTTGGGCTTCAATGCATTCAAACACCAACGCCTATTGTGATGTTGATCCTCTAAACAGATCCTATCACGTGTATTCACTAGCCGATGAGGCAGAGATGACTGGTGCGCATTCCTCCTTCTTGGGTCTGAGCCACGACTCAGTTGGTATCCCGGCGTTGGCTCCAACCACGCTGTGGCCCGGTTGCCGGATTTTGGTCATTTGTTAGCCTTACTGGTGTTCTGGAGAGTTTTGCTCCATTTTTTGTTTTTAGAATTAGGAAGGTATGTCGAGATCAGATGATCGGACTCTCTTGGCTTTTGTACTACATTGCATCCCTGCTTGTAATTTTCCTTCCTGGAATGAAGTATGGATGATGATTTGATCCAAAAAAAAAAAAAAAAAAAAACCCCTAATTCAAAATTAAATTATGAAACTAACGCCGAGACCTTCAATAATATAAATGATTTTGAGGTTGGACATGTCTAGATCTAAGGTGGGGTGGGGAAGCTTTGCCGCCAGCGACGATAGCGGCTATAAAACGAGGTAACAATCTCGTTTTGTTAGGTCATATTTTCTAATCCCACATGCACCACATTATGGTAAAATTTACATTTCACTGTCTTTTGGTCTTTTCCGTTTTTGTTGACCTCATTATTGATTTACCCCAAATTCACTTACGGATCTCTTCATTCTTGCCATCACGTTATGCTCTTATGGTATGTGGATGTACATTGTTGTGTACTGAATCCCTTCCATTGAAATATATAAGTAATAATCTTACCATCATAGATAAATTGGTGCACATCCCAAAAGATTTGGGATTGCTTCTTTAACCCCTATTCACTTACGGGTATCTTCATTTTTGCCCTCACGTACTGCTATCTTGGTATGTGGATGTACACTGCTGTGTACTGAATCCCTTCCATTGGAATATATAAGTGATCATCTTACCATCATGGATTAGTTGGTGGACACCCCAAAACAGAGCTGACCCTGAGATTTCCGGGGCTCTAGGTAAGAAAAAAATTATGGGGCTCCCTACTCACTAAGAGATCTGCTTGAAGCTTAACCAATGCATCTCTCTTTTGCTTCTTTTTTTTTTTTTTTTAGCCCCAAAAGGATAAACCTGCAACCTACAACCTGCAAAAGGCATGGAATTTAGGCATACTTCCATACCGATGTATCAAACCAACAAACTCATTTTCAATTTAACCATAATGCCATACAAGACCAGTTATCATAATATCAAACCTATTTTCAATTGAAAGAGACAGCTGACATTACAGTGAGCAAAGCAAACCCATTTCAGATTTTCAGCAATTGTGGCACTTTCTCTGTCTTACTCTCCAAAAAATTAATACAATTTTCTTCAATCTCAACTATAAATTGGAGTCAGTCAAGTCGGTTGTTTGCTTAAGTCATTGTTTTGTAATCTCAGACCATCTAGGCTAGATAGATCATCAGACTAGCACAATCTCTAACGATTCGATATTAAAGTTAAAGGCTTTCTTAATTAGAGAAAGAGCCGAAGAGGCATGGAATTGGAGGAAGAGATACTTAATTACCTGGACGGCTCGACAAGTTTCTTCTGAGAAGTGAAATGAGAGATTTGCCAAGTGGCAATGCTTGATTGCTTGTTAACGACAGAAGAACAAAAGTCACGTGCGTACAACCATGAAATAAATTCCAAAGAATTCTTTTTTACATATATATATATATAAGAGGTATAATATTTTTGGGGGCCCATGAAACCGGGGGCCTAGGCCTGAGCCTATTGGGCCTATGCCCAGGACCGGCTCTGCCCCAAAAGATGTGAGATTGCTTGTTGAGTGACATGCTTAAAGTAGACGTCAAATTGGACCCTACAAAGATATAGTTGTAGTATAGAATAAGTAGGGATCGTTCGTGCCAAGGACTAAAAGGGATGTAAGGCTTCACGTTAAAAAAAAAAAAACAAGAAAAAAAACAAAAGAAAAGAATGCAAAGAGAAAATGGGGTTTCAGGGTTTTTTTGAAAACAAAAAATAAAGAAGAAGAAATTGATTTAAGTTTAGAAATATGGTGATGAGAATGTCAAGGGCTACTTTTTTCCACCACTAAGCAAGTAAAAGCCTCGTTAAATTCCCTAAGTTCAATTACTATGTCGTGAGAAAGAAATCGACCAAGTAACAAAGTTTACGCTGATAATGTTCTCTTATTTTACTTTCTTTGATTATTTAATCTAAGCGAACGCACCTAAATTAAACCTTTTAAAATGCAATCAAAGTCTAGAACGGTATATTCAAAACATATTTAAAGCATTAAGAACAAGTGAAAGGTTGTCGATTATAGTGTACATTCTAGTACAAAAAAGCATGTCTAGTATGTAATTCTAGTTATTTGGTTTTAATTATTGCACATAGTTGCTACTACTTAGTAGACAAAGAATGCAAAACGATTAAGTGAACTGATTTTTTATCCTACCTCTAATTACATGCATATTTCCTATGGCCACCATAAAAAGTATACATGCAAAAGTATTCTATCAAATGGAACCAAATAACGACAACTGACCCTGCAGAGTAGAATCATAGTTTTCAAAAATTTAACTAAATCATGGATTCATAGTTGTAAAAAGAAAACATGTCACAATAAAATTCTTACAACCACAACCAAACAGAATAAGAAATGAAGTGTAAGATCTAAATTTAAATGTTGAAAATTGAAAATTCACTCGGGCACAACTCCATGCTACTAATGGCATTATCTTTTGTCCTCCATGTTTGAATTCTAGGAAATAAACCTCTTAACCACAATCAACCCTACAGAGTAGAATCATAGTTTTCAAAAATTTAACTAAATCATGGATTCATAATTGCAAAAAGAGACACGTCTCAATAAAAATCTTACAACCATAGCCAAACAAAATAAGAAGTGAAGTGTAAGATCTAAATTTAAATGTTGAAAACTGAAAATTCACTCGGGTACGTTACAACTTCATGCTGCTAATGACATTATCTTTTGTCCTCCATATTTGAATTATTGGAAATAAATCTCTTATGCATTAGTTGATGCGGTCCTCTAACTTTTCTTGCCCTCGCCTCTACAAATTCTTGGGTATATTGCTGCATGGATTTGGTCTCTTCGTTTGGATACATATATGGTCTTTTACATTACCTCAGTGATGCTAGCAAGATTATTATGTAGTTTGCCAATAAAATCATGCATCTCCACTATTGGGGTATGCGGATGCTTAGTGGAGGAGGATGAAGGAACATTGAGTCTAAAAAAGAGTTCTTGTATGAAGGTACATATGACTACCACGCGTCGCCTCCTTATTAAGAACCATAGACCTGTAAAACTTAAGAGCAAGTGATGTGGGCGTATCCTTGAAAAAAGATAAGATCTTTAAGTTTAAAATTTAAAGTCTACAAGCCTAGGATTTGAGCTCGCTTAGTCGGCTAAACCCTAGACATGACAAGAACATAATTTGAAGGAAATGTGGTGTTGCGGTAATGTTTTTACCTACATCATTTAATTTTTATCATAAATATCTATTAGCTTCATTATGTGAAAGTTTCTAATGAGTCTTTTAAGCTTAATCCACTAAATCTCCTAAACCCCAAATGAAGGCTATAAACCAAAAGGGTGCAGCTATTGTCACCCTACCATTTTCTTTGTTCACCATATTTGCTCATTACACCCTACATTTTAATTTCAATTATTAAATTTACTTATTTAACCCATTTCTCTTTCCAAGAATATCCTTATATGACATATCCAATTAAAAAATAAATATTTTTAGTGAAAATCTCTCATTTAATTTATACTCATAAAAAAATTAAAATTTATTAAAGTTTCCTAATAAAATCATAATCTGATTTACTCCCATTTTTTTAATTTTTTCTTTCAATTTCAATGTTCTCTATTTCAATCTATGTAAAAAGATTAGTAAATTTACAACTATGATCAATGAGGAAGAGATTGATTTTTTTTCTTCGTGTTTTAAATATTTACTTTCGGTGTTCACAAAAAATATTGCAAAGATTTTGATGAAGTTAAAGGTAATGGTTTTGTGAATTGAATAACGAATTAACGATAATGATGCAACAAAAAGCCAAAAATTATTAATAAATTCAAATTTTGGTGGAGAAGATAAAGATTAATGTTATCCAATGAAAAATTAAGTAGTATTCGTATTTGATTAATTACTTATATATTTATTTTTTCTTACATATTTGAATTTTAGAAAATTAGTGTACTTATTAGTCATTTTGCACTTGGGTAATATAGTCTTTCAATAATTCAAATGTTTGTAGGGTGAACTAAGGAAATGGTAGGGTGACAATAGCCGCACCAAGACCAAAATTTTCAATCCCCAACATAAATACAGATCACCAACCATACATAATAATTAGATATTAATATAAATTAAATAAATAGAGAAAATGTACAACTTTTATAAATATCTTCCTTAAACTTTGATCCCTCCGCCACCTTGTTTTGACAATGACAGTCTGCAAAACAAATTATAGAATGGATTATGCTCCTACAACTAGTCATTGACCATGCTCACCCTATTTGAATTTTTATTAAAATATAATATAGTTTTGATAGCATATAGTAAAAGAAATGATTTGTTTTATCATGTGACTACTTTCACGTAATTTCATTTCTATAGTAAATGATATCCAATTCACTATTTTTCATTTGCTAGATCAACAGCCATCCTGAACTTTTTTTTTTTTAATTCAAATCACATAATCAAAAGGCTAGAGGCAATTGTTATCATGTGTTAGTTTATTATTATTATTATTATTTTTTTCAATTCCTGTAAGTGAGTTTCACTGTTGTAAGTGGACAACTCATTTGGAGTAATAACCTCAAGATTTATTTGAGTTTAGACTTTCAATTTAGCCCCTTATGATAATAATCGTGGTTAATTCAATCTATAATAATTTTTTTTTTTCCAAAAAACAACATAGAAATATTGTATCAAAATTTTGGTGGGGGACACGGAGGCTAAAAGCATTCATGGGAGCGTTTGTACTTTCCCAAGAATGAGGGAGGCATGAGGTTCAAGAATTTGAAACATTTTCAATCTAGCTATGTTGGCTAAACAGGATTGAATTAACCAGAGTCTCTTACATGGTTGTTGAGCTGATTGATATGGATATGCACAATTGGAAGACAGATCTAGTTCATTCAATTTTTCAATCGTCTAATGAAAATCTTATTCTATCCATTCCTTTAAGTCATCATAGGACAGAGGATTAGCACACAAGTCTATTGCACATGTTTTGGCTGATTGTTTGATTGCAAAAGAAGTGTTGACGTCAAATGTTTTGGGTTTGACTATTCATTTCTCTTGTTCTTTGTTTTTTTTTTTAAAAGGGTTTGGAACCCAACTTAACTGGGAGGCTCAGCCCCACGCCCGATTCCATTTATTAAATTAATATTTTACAACGGGGGGACATAAAACCTGAACCATGTGCTACCTTAGAACAATGACAATAATCCTCATAGAGTACATCCTGAATAATAGCAGGAGTCTCATCTAAAGATATGTAAGGAGCGGTTTGTTGTTTTATTGATGTTCATTTGGGCATTATGGAAAAATATGAATTCCAAGCTTTAGGAAGGTAAAACTCAGTCATTTGAAAATTTTAATTCTGATCACTATGGTATGGTCAAGAATTTATACAGAGTCATGCTTCAAGGGGTTGAAGCTGTTAGTACCATTCCCCCAGGTTGGCAATGCTCGACTTTTGGTTCTTTGAAGTTTAATGTTGACTAGTCTTTTCTTACTAGGTCTCGCCGTAGTGGTCTGGGTGGAGTGGTGCGAGATAGTGCAGGTGTCTTGTTAGCTAGATTTGTGTAACCTAGCTCAGTTATCTCTTCTCCTTTCCAATGTGAGTTGTTAGCATTAATGGAGGCTCTCAAGTTTGCAATTCAATGGGCTACACAAATGTGAAAACTGAGATTTAAGAGTAATTATTTGATGTTGGTTAATACTTTTAGAGAGAAGGAGGAGGATCTTTCTCAGGTTGGCTACCTTGTGGAAGAGGCTAAGTGTTTGTTTCAAAGGTTTTCTACTCTATCTCTAGCTTATGTTAATTGCCGGGCTAATAGAGTTGGTCATTTATTAGCTCAGGCTGCACTTAATTTTGATGTTGGTTAATTTTGGATGATGTATTCTTCTGGTATCGTACAAGATGCCCTTATGAGCGATTCTAATAGCTACTTTTTTTAGTTCAAAAATATAATAAAAAAAGAAATATTAATACATTAGAAATGTTTTAGAAGTGCAAACCAAAGAAAGTAAAATGCAATAAAAAACGACATGTCAAAAAAAAAGAAGGAAAAAAATATGTTTATGTTTTTTTTCTTTGATCGAGAGTGAGGTAGAAAGCCACATTAGTTACGTTAGCGAGTTAATAACACACAAATTCAGTCAGTATCTGGACTGAGGTCCACGAGGATATCTCAGTAAAGCAAGACTAATCCCTTGCCGCAGGCGCATGGACTTTCACCTACACCACAAATTGATAAGAGTTGAGACTCAGACACTAGACATGGAGTCTCGGCAAAAAAAATATGTTTTTGTTTTTGGTTGGAAAAAAAAACGAAAAAAAATAAATAAAAAAAATATTGGGTGTGCTATGCATAGGAAAACCTAATCCTACACCAACCCATAAACAACGCAGCTCTTCTTTTGTTTCTCTCTCTCTCTCTCTCTCTATTTCTGTGTGTGTGGGGGGCAGTCGATGCTAGGGTTTGTCTTAGAGGTTCGTGAGGAGGGTGAAAGAGAGGGTTTCTTCGTTAAATGCTCTCTCCCTTCTCACTCGTCTCTCTTTTCATGTCTTCAATCGACCCCTTTCTCTCTTCCTCCCCTCTCCCTTCAGGGCCTCACAAAACCCTAATTCTTGCTTTCGGTTCTCACTTTTTTCACATACCTCATCCCCAATCTTCTTCCTCCTCTTGTTCACGCGTTTCTGGGTATTCAAATACGATTCTCTCTGCGCAAAATGACTGATTCTAAGGTATGCTTTTCATTTCAAGATCATGTTTTTATTGACTCTGTGAGCTTTGTTGATTAGAAAGATTGGAAATTTATTGTTTTCTAGCTATAAATTATGCTTGGTTCATATTAATTTGCTCTGTGAATGAGAAAGTGCCTTAATTTGCTATGTTCATTGTGTATTTCAATGAATGGGAATTGGGTCTATGCTTTTAGCACCATAATTCACTGAGTGATGGGATGTTGGTTCCCTTTTGAGAGAGCCCTAGCTCAATATGATCTAGATTAGCAGAATCTTGTTAGGATGTTATGCAGAGTTGATATTGGTTATGTGCTTTGGTGATACTAATGCCGTTATTATTGTGGAATTTTACTTTTGTGTTTATTCCTTGGTTGCAGCTATTCATATTTGGGTCATTCTCTGAAGATGAGACCAAGTCACTGCTTCTAAAGCAATCACCGGGGAAGCAGTCACCTGTGAAGGGTGAAAAGCCAGTGGAAACAAACGTATTGCAGTTTGGTTCGATAAATTTTGTTACGGATAAATCTTTAGTTGAGTTGAATGGTGAATCGAGTAGACAGCAAAGTTCTTTGAAAGGGCCGAGCAAATTGCAGTCTCTAAATGCAGATAATAACCACAATGAAGTGAAGACTGCAAAATCAGGAGATGATAATTTACTAGGATCAGTGGCAATTCCAACACAGAATGGGTGTGCGGATCATCACAGTCATAGTTCTAGTCATAGTAATGGTGTAAAGGAGGTTACGACAGATGATATTGATTTATCTTCATCACATCTATCTCAGAATGAAGGTGGTTTCTCAAATCAATTTTCAAGTTTGAATTTGCAAAGCAGAGAGCAGAATGGTAGTGTTGGTGATTTATCAGTTTCTGATTCTAAGGGTGAACTCCAAAAGTCCTTGAACGGGCCTGCCACAGTCTGTACAATTTTGTTGCCTCGTGGTTTAATCAACTTGGGAAATCTCTGCTTTCTTAATGCGACTCTGCAGGCTCTCCTATCCTGTTCTCCTTTCGTTCAACTTCTTCATGAATTAAGAACTCGCAACATCCCCAAGGTTTTTTCCCCTCCATGATCTATATGTTCTTTTGCTTTATGTTGGAACTACTATGCTATCCCACATCTTCTAGTGACCTTGCGTAAGCCTTGTTCTTTTACTGGCTAAGCACTCTACTCATATCTTGCTCATTTTGATTTGGAACTTATTAGATTGGCTACCCCACATTGTGTGCATTTGCTGAGTTTGTCTCTGAATTCGACATGCCTAGTTCAAGTTCAAAGAATAAAGATACAAGTGTTGTCGAGACTGGTAGGCCTTTTAGCCCTGCCGTGTTTGAAGGTGTTCTTAAAGCTTTTACTCCAGATGTGCCAAGTACCATATCAGGCAGGCCAAGGTTTGTGTTTGATTTGGGTCAATGCTTCTCAGTTCTGCATTTTCTCATAATTATGCCGAAACTTTATCAGTAAATATTGCTGAAACTTAATCACTTAACATTGCTCAAACTCTATAGTAATATTGCCGTGCGTGCAACGTTATGCTCATACTTTAGACGATTCTATCCATTGATTTTTTTTTCTCATTCATTGTTTCTCACCTTATGCTAGTTGTCATAAATTTGTCAATGATCACTGGTTTGGTTTTATGAAGTTTGATTGATAATTCCCGTGCTTGAAAGTGTCTTGTGGTTATGAAAAAGTGTCGCTGTCTAAAATGATTGAGTTGTTTGTTTCTAGAACCTGCTATCTTTCTTTCTTTTTCCTTGCAAATTTTCTTTGTGTTGGTTGTTTATCCATTTTAATGTGAAATACGGCATTGGACTGAGATATTTTGGAGAGTAAATTACCAAAGATTTAGATTTGCCTGTTTTACCCAGTGATCATTTTCAGAGTCTTCTATTGTGGCCATCGTGTCTATATTTACTAGCTACTAGCTCTTATTAAAGTCTCCTGTTGAAATTGTTGATGTTTGTCAGACAAGAAGATGCTCAGGAGTTTCTTAGCTTCATTATGGATCAGATGCATGATGAGTTACTTAAGCTTGAAGGACAATCCTCGTGCTTAAATGGGGGAAAATCATCTCTTGTATCTTCTGCAGAAGATGATGAATGGGAGACGGTTGGCCCAAAGAATACATCTGCAGTAACTAGAACACAGAGTTTTGTCCCTTCAGAATTGAGTGATATTTTTGGAGGACAATTAAGAAGTGTGGTGAAGGCAAGAGGTGTGGCATTTGCATTGTTTCTGTTCAGTTTTAAGATTTTGGTAACAGCTATTCGATATATGTGATTTGGATTCGAGCTGTTCACACTTACATTCTGAAGCACAAATATTTATAAATTGATCCACATGTTTTATAAGTTCTTTTTCTGTATCATTTACATTTGAGTTGCAAATTCTGCATTACCTATTGCTGGTATTCCTCTTCTCATTCATATGAACTGATGGAATATGAATTGTAAAAAGGTCACTTTATCTGTTAACAGTACTTTTAAGTTTAGAATGTATGATTCTTAGAAGGCAATTATTATTATCTTCACCTGCCCTAGAGTTTTGAATTTAGCTGGTTGAAATAAACTTGGAGGAATCAACAAAATATCTGCTTGTGCATTGTAATCTATTGTCGGTCATGTATTATGAATGACCCTGCAGTTTTGTGCCCCACTATGATCATGAGACTTATGTTTTCTTATGTTTTTTTCTTAAGCAGGAAATAAAGCTTCTGCTACTGTACAACCATATCTATTGCTGCACCTTGATATTAATCCTGAAGCTGTTCGTACTATTGAAGATGCACTTAAGTTGTTTTCTGCTCCAGAAACTCTTGAGGGATATCGAACATCAGCTGCGGGCAAGGTATATTCCTCCTCCTCCTCTCTCTCTCTCTCTCTCATGTTTCCTGCATGTGTTCCAGTAATGGCATCATGCTGTTTATGGTTTCATTGGTTGAATTTCTTTTTTTGATGGTTTCCTCCCTTGGTTTCATCTTTCAAGTTTAGGGTGTAGTTTTTGTCCTTGAAATTATTTGTATCCACTTTGAAGATGCACGGTTGTTTTAATCTTCCAACAAATACTCTTCCCAACATATAATTCTTTGAATTAAGAAGCTATTTAACCCAACAACCATTATATTTGCCACAGCCAAGTTTTTAAATAACTTTGACATTTTATTGTTGTTAACCTCACGTTTCTGTTTGATGTTACATATGATAGTTTATATGATAATGTTAAAGCTTTTTTACTATTGATGATTTTCAGGCTGGTGTTGTGAGTGCAAGTAAATCAATAAAAATACAAAAGCTTTCAAAGATAATGATACTGCATTTGATGCGTTTTGGTTATGGAAGTCAAGGAAGCACCAAGTTGCATAAGCCTGTGCACTTTCCACTCGAATTGGTGTTTGGTCGTGAATTGCTTGTTTCTCCAACATCTGAGGTGATGTTCTTTATATATTTAATATCTAAATTATTTTCTTTACAAATCATTTATTTATTTATTTTTCTGCATATTTTTTTATTTACAATCTTGTCTTGGCCCCCATGTGCATTATTATATGTGATATCCGATTTAAGGAAAGATTGCGTGATGAGTAAGAATTTCAAGAACTGTTAAAGCGGCACCTGACCCCGGCCAAAATAAATTCCTGCCCCCAACTTTTTTTTCTCTGTTTTCTGCAAAATAACCAACTTATTCAGAGTAACATTGATGCTTGGAAGGTGTTTTTGAATTGGTGGATTAATTATATAGAAAGGTGTTTGACATCCCCTCTTCCCTCCCCCAAAAAGTCAGATAGGATCTATTCTCCTTCTTACTAGTGTGTCCCTTTTAGCTTTGGTCCCCCTATAGTGTCTTTAAATGCTCATTTCACCACTTGGCATTTTGTGATAGTGGAGTTGGAACTTCAGACCATAGAAAATGATGTTACCTATCTATTAATTTATACTCTTAAGTCATTGTGTTTTTCTTAGTTTGAACTGTGTCTTGTAGCATCTATAACAATGAAGGATTGTATAGATCCGGAAGTATTTCTGGATCCAATGTTCTGAATTCCACATCTTTGAGCTTTGGAAATACTGGGTTTTTTTATGTTCATAAAATAAAGATTCCAGATATAGATTTAAATGTTTAAGTGAACAGGGTGTTTAGTAATTAGCATTTTGTGATGTGGATGTTATTAACTCTAGATGTATGTTGCACACGATCATGTCAGATGAGGTGGAGGTTACCATAAGCATGTGATGGATGTTACAATGGGGGAGGTAGAATATAGGGTATGTGAGATGAAAGTGGAAAGGAAGATGTAATATGCATATTACATTTTATTCAAGAATTGTAAGGTAATATGGGTTGAGATGGTTTATCTTAATGATAAAGAGGGTGCTGTATCAGATAAAAAACTTGTTTAGCGCTTGTTTAGCACTTGGGGTAAGAAATTGTTAATAGTAACAAATAAGAAATTGATAGTTGGAATTGCAGGTTTTACATTATCCAATTGTTTGTCCTTTGGAATGTCAAAGGCAAAAATTGTCTTTTGGAAGATCAGTTATGATAGCTGTCTTTTGTTTTTTTTGTTTTTGGAAAGAAATGTGAGGGAGGAAGAAGGGGATGACGTCTGGGAGAGTGTTTGGTTCTTGGACCTTGGTTTCTTCATTTTTTCTCAATTGGAGCATGCTGAGGTGTAGTTTGTTAGTTTTGTGGATCGTGTCATTGTCTTTGCTGGTTTCTTTGAGTTGTGGATTTTTGAGTCCTAGTGGATTGGCCATCCACTCTAGTGTACATTCTGTCTTGGCGAACTTATATTCTGTATAAAACAAGCGATATTCTAAAGTCAAATTTGTACGTTATTTATTTTTTCATTATTATTATTATTTTTTTTTAATGAACCCATGATGTTTCAGTATAGTTTCTGTACCTAGTTGTAGTCACTAGTCAGAGCTGCATTATAATTTTGTTTTTGCATGTTTGCTTCTATAGGGTCGAAAATACAAACTTGTTGCTACAATTACTCATCATGGGAGAGATCCTTCCAAGGGGCATTATACAACTGATGCTCTTTATGCTAGTGGTCAGTGGCTCCGGTTTGATGATTCATCTGTCACAGCAATTGGGACCAAAAAAGTGCTGCATGACCAGGCATATGTCCTTATCTACAAACAGTTGTAGAAGGCAAATTGGGATCAGTACTGTGTTGCATGACTGAGCTTATGTTGTGGGAAGTTAAGCATTCCCTCTTCAGAGACTTCTCATTACTATCATCGGTATAATTTATGCATTAGATTCAAAGTCACCACTCAGGATTATATCTGGCTGTCTCAGGGGGTTGCAATGAACTCCCCCGCCTATCCATCTATTGGTGGCTAAAGAAAATGACTGTAACATAGTTGATGATTCAGTGCAGCAGTTGTTTTTCAGGTATTGTGTTGTAATATATGAAAAGATGCTGCTGCTCTGCAATTATATCTTCAGTGAATGCTTTCATTGTATACAACTATCATAAATAGATTGGTCTTTGTGGCTGTTTCCTGTCTGATTTCATCTTCATTATGCATTCATTTGTCAATTTCAAAGAGCAGTTTGCATGTCATTCGATCTTGAATGGAATTGATATCTGTCATTTACATGTTTTTGATGTTTTTGTATTCTTTACTTTATGCACATAACAAAAGCATGAACAGGCCACTGAATAGGTTATAGCGATTCAATTTTCAGGAGTCTAGCAGCTCAGGAGAAAATTACTAATATTTTCTTTCCAAAAAATACTTAACCAATTGTGCTTGCTCAAACTTGAGTTTCTGTTAGATCCGAAAAGAAAAAAAATAAAGGTTGTAAGTGTTGGAATTGGTTTTAGTTTTCTATTATAAAGATTATCTTATGAGATCCGTCTATATATTTTTTTATACTTCAAGGAACTTCATCTAGATATTGAAAATGTCAATAGTTCAACGTGACAGTGGATATGTATAAATGAACCGTTTGAACTTCATTGCCTCACAATACCAAATCTTTTATTGGGATTATGCATAATATAAGAATAATTGAAAGAATAGATATTTGAACTGTTTAAACAAAAATATTGGTTTCCATCGAAATGAAGCAGAATTGAAGCCTTGAATTGTGAAACAGCCCTTGTCGTTGGCATGTCCTCAACGTTATACCTAGATATAATGCTTTAGCGCTGAAGGTGGATTTGAGGACACCCTTTAGCGGCGATGGATAGATCCAAAATCTGACCGTCACCATTTTTTTGGTTAAATTAATTAATTTATTTACCTTGGTAATTTAAAGACAAAGATAATTAGTGTCACTATTCTATTGGTTATAGTACGACCTATTTATTCTAATCCAACATGATTTTTCAAAATATTTTTTATGCAAATGTGTGATAGTATATGTATTTGAATATTTTCTCCAATTAAGGCTAATTAAGGACACTCCCATGGTGTCAATTTGCAATTGCTCTGCACTTCTTTTTTCATGTGTAGGCAGATGATGAATTCACATTATGCGGGTCTTAATAGCAATGCTCTTATTGTAAGGAATTTAATATAATTAACTAAGCGGCTCTGGCTAGTTTCATTTGGTCTAGTGATATAAATCTCTCATTCATAAGTGAGAGGTTGTGAGTTTGACTCACGAAAAACTAATTGTTGTATTTCTCAGTTGTTGATTTAAAAAATAAAAATAAAAATTCTAAGCGGATTTAAGAGAAGAGAAGTTTCACACTAGAATGTAACGTAAAAATTGAATGCTAGCATTTCTCTTCTCATATTTAATGCATGAGAATAACTACATATTTTCATTCTTGTTTGGAATATATTAATTACTTTACATTTTGTATTAATTATGTAATGTATACAATTTATTTAAAAGACCCCTCTTAACCCAAAGCACAAAAATAGCTTAACATCAACCCACTTACCATACCAACAGATTTTTATTTTCACTAACCCAATTTAAAGTAAAATGACAATTTTACCTTCTACCTAATTAATGAACCACATATGTCACTCATCATCATCTCTCTCTCTCTCTCTCTCTCGGCCAGATCCCGCCGATTGTCCTTGGGGACAGCTCTGTTCCTGTCACGGCCTTTAGCTTCAGTTTCTGGTCTAGATGGTTGGCGGCGAGTTATTGGGACCTCCAAGCCTCGGTCTCGGCGACCGATTCCATCCACTCATGTTTTTTCCAGCTCAACCTTCAATTCAGGCAAGTTGTATTGGGTCTAGAGAAGTAACGATTTGTGGTGAAGGTTGAGTTTGCTAACCATCCGTTGTTCAAGGTATTGTTAGAGGATGTTGCAAAGGTATAAGAGCTTGTGAACAAAATATTATAAATGAGCATTATTATCGGGTCAATATACTTAATGCCGTAAAAGACTTTCAGTTGGTAGAGCTGGATAGTAGATTTACAGATAATTAGTTTGAGCTCATTGTTCTTAGTGCTACATTTGATCCACGTGATAATTTTTGATCATTCAAATATGAAGATGTTTGCAATCTTGCTTTGAAGTTTTATACTTAAGATTTTACATCATATGATATGCTTGCTCTAGATATGGAGTGTGGGTATTTTCTAACATATATTAAGAAGGATCCTTAAGAAAACTTCTGTGTCTAAGTTGTGTAGGCGGTCAGTTAAATCAACAAAGTCATCATTCTTTCCTATGATTTTATAGGTTGATATGTCTCGTGTTGACTTTGCCAGTTTCTACAGCAACATCATAAAAAACAAACTTCGAAATAAGATGGAAGATGAGTTTCTCGATGATTTGATGGTTCTCTATATTGAAAAGGAGTTTGCTGGTAGTATTGACAATGATTTTGTGATTGCTGAGTTTAAAGTGAATTGGCCTCGGAGGGTACAATTCAATTAGTTTTAAATTTCGGTTTTGTTGTTGTTTTACAGTAAATTTATGCTTGTAATTTTTAATTTATGGGATTTTGGTTTCATGTTCCTCCGTTGTATGTTTTGAATGATAAAAATAAAGGCGTGAGGATGAGCTTCTAACTGGGTTCTAAATCTTAAAAAAAAAAAAAATACAGATATTCGTAAATTATGTACTTAAAATTAGCCCACCCCATTTGGATCCTGAATCGGCCACTAAATATGGGTACAATAGTGGAGGTCTAATTATGCTTCCTTGCGATGTGGAATTGTTCTACAATGTATTGGCAGAGATAGAAAACAATGGGGGTTTTACTTTTTTCTTGCTTAACGTAATATGTATCTAGGTAAAAGACTATCGCCAAACAGATCAAAAACATAAATTTCCACCACAAAAAAAAAGTTTTATTAAGGGTAAATGATCAGTGAAAAATGATCATGACATGAAACAGTGAGTAGAAATTGATGTTTGATGTTTCTAGAATCATTGAAGTTGTAGAATTGGATATGCAAAGTTAGGCTGCAAATGTTTTGGGTTTTCTGGATATTACTGAGCCATTTGGTTTGATGTTCATGTTGGTTTGTTGGTTCCATAAACATGAATATGAAGTAACCTCTCATGAAGATAAACCCACCTCCGAAAATGGGCCATCCACAGTTGTGGTTAAGGAAAGGAAGAGGAATCGGACGGCGGAGCTCGTAGCCACCAGCTGCGGTGCTCTGGTGTTGGCTTTTCTCTGCAACAAGGCTCTGTTTCCGATTCATCTTTTGAAGACATTACGAGGGCATGGACAATTTGAGAATTTTGCCTTAGAGATGGGGCCCACATGAGCTGACGTGGCATGCCATGTTAGCAAGTTAACGGCTGCAGTTGACGGAGGAATGACAAAAGGATCTATTTGACTAGATTTTATAATACAGGGGTGTTTTTGATGAAATTGAAAGTCGAAGGACTAAATTGATGTTGGACACAAACCACAGGGTACTAAACAATATTTAGCCCTAAATTTTATTTAGGGTCAATATATCTTCCAAAATTTTATTGTGGGGCAATAAACTTTTATTGGGAGGCAATAACAAATTTTATTTGGAGGCAATAAAATTTTTATTATAGACATGAATTCTAAAAATAATTTTCTAGAGTCTCCTAATTTTCTAAAAATAAAGTATGAAAAAAATTCCCCAAAATCATGAATTCTATCTAAAATTGTAGATTATAGACATGATTTTTGGCCAAGTCACATGTTCTTATTTTCTTGGGTTAATTCCTGTTTACCCAGAAATCACATGTATTTTGCCCACTTGCACTACAAGTTTGTATTGTGCCAATTTACACAATTCTTAGAGGAAAAGACCTATAGGCGTAGTCTTTTCTAAACTAGTGCCTATTATGTCCTATGCTGACATTTGGGTTTAACCTTTGTTTTTTCTTAGGAAAACCTATTCAAACTCTTGAAAAAAGACAAAACTAGCCTTCAACATGCCCAAATTTTTTACCTAACGGCTCCCTGCCTAGCGGTTATTTTAACAGGCGGAATCACTGCTGCTTATTTCTATCTTAAGCTGACGCAATTTTTCTTAAGAAACATAAAGTTCAAGCCTAAAAATAGTACATGAATAGAGGCAGAAACAGATATAAACATTTTTTAAATATCAAATTAAAATAAAATGACAAGGTGGATGAGCAATCTGAAATTATTTATTCAAACATACTTACAGACTAAAAATTCAGAGCCTCATTCTCAGGTAAACAGCAAAAACGATGTTTAGCTATTCATAAGAATGATTACAGTTACTTACTTGTAATGAAAGCACACTACTTCACACTAGACAGGAAGGAAAGAGCACTCTGCTACTATAGCTTTCTTACTTCTTGAGAGAATATGATTCTTCTCAATTTTCTGATGTGAGGGGATTTTCTATATTTTTTTTTTCTTCAAATGCAACCTAAAGCTCCTTATATAGGGAGTGGAACTCAAACTGGAATTCAAAACATCAAAATGTACAGAACAACTCCGTGATTTTCTGCTTTCTTGAGTGCTCCTACTGGTGGAGGTTGGACGGGGAAAAAGCAGATTCCTTTAGGTGAAATGTTTTTCACCTGTCTTTTTGAAAGGCAAAAGCAACTTTTGGGAAAAGTCCAAAAATGCTTTCGGTGTTTTCTACACCTGCTGCTTCACATGTTCTCGTCTGTTTCTGAATTGTGACCAAGGACAAACGAGTTGTTGTCTGCCTGGGCCATACGAGCAATTGTTGCATTGTCTTCGACATCTGTATCAACATACATCTTGTAGTGGTTGTCTGTTTCAAGCTTTTCAACCCACTGTAAGAATGCCAGTGTCGAGTCCATCTCCTTTCTTGTGAGAGATAGGAAAAGGTCACTGTTGACAACGTCAGGATGATCGTAAGCAGTGATAATTATTTTTTCTCTTGCTGCCAGGAACGTATTTTTTGTATCTTCAGAGATGATCTTTTTGATATATTCCAGAGACATGGCCTTCATCCATGGAATGCTTGAATTAGGCTGGCCATTGTATCCAACACAGGCGGGCTGAAGATATCTCCTTTGAATAATTCTCACATAATGATATGGAGAAATGTATTCAACTTCACCATTTGTCTTCTTTATCCATTCTGGTGGAGTAGATCTAAACTTCAGTCTCAGCATACAGTCATTTTTTCTGATATTTTTGACTGTGTTGACAATGATAGGGGGCAGTCCCTTGAGATCATCATTTGTTTTAGTCCATAGATTATGGACAAAACCATTTTCAACAAGCCAGAGCTTGTGTTCTTTAGGATGTTCACTTTGAACATTTACTAGATATCTTCTAACATAAGGTCCTACAATAATGAAGAGATTTGGAGGAATACTTGCCTCAGAATTATGACTTCCTATCAGATTATGGAACTCGAACCAGTCTGATTCTGTTAATGCTATGATAGGAACTCTAGCACTTTCTGGATCTTCAAGAAAATGAATTTTTTTATTTCTATCAGCACTCTGCTGTGTATGAACTTCTTCAAACTGTGACCTGCCATTTTCATAGAGCTCCTCTACTAAAGCAAACAGAGCTGGGAACATTATGCCATTGTTGCTTTCTTGAAAGGCAAATAAGATGTTATCTAGGATTGCCTTCTGGTGGTAAGCAAGTCTCCTGCCAGTTCTAAACACAGGAGTATCAAATATTTGAAGTTCATAGTTAAAAACATTTATTACTCCAGTTGGAGTAGGTTTGCTTTTTGGCAAAGCAACAGCCGTCAACGGTTTTGATGAGCCTTTACCGTCTGCCTTTTGAGACGGGCTAGCCAATCCTTTACCCTGGGATTGATCAGTTATGGCTAGTTCTTTTGGACCTAGCAGGAATCTTTTTGAGGATTTTTTTTTTAGGATCCTCAGTGGGTTCATGTTCTTTTCCAGATCTTCTATTTCTGGGGTTGCAACCTTCGTTGTCATCTTTTCTGCTGAACATTGTTATTTCTCTGGTTAAGGCGTCTGGAAGATAGTTCTTATTTCCTGCAATTAATTCAACAATATAATCATATTGGTTAAGAAACAATTGCCAATTTGCTAATCTTCCTCTATCAGCAGCTTTATCAAGTTTAAAATTTTTGAAATTCTTTACTCTAGCACAATCGGTGACGACAGTAAAGGGTTTTCCAAGAAAAGCTGGAGAATTTAAAATTGTTTTCTTGACAGCCAAAATTTCCTTTTCCCCTATGGGATAATTTTGTTCTGCAGGGCTGAACTTGCCACTACAAAATTTACAGATCTTTTCAATGTTAGTTCCAGGTGTTTTTGCCAGGACAACACCGGACCAGTAATTATCACTCGCATCTGTCTGGAGGATAATTTCATCATTTTCCTCTGGTTGTTGTAGAGGAGGGAGATTCTTGCAGAGAGTTTTTATCTGCTTCACAATTTTCTCATCATCTGTAGTAAAGTTCCATTTTCTTTTGGAACTTGTTTTAGGAGATAACATTGCTGTTAGTCCTGAGATTTTGGGAATGAAATCTCTCCCATAATTTATGACTCCTAAGAATCTCTCTAGACTCTTGGCATCAGGAATTCTATCTGGGAACTTCCAGATTTTCTCAAGGATGTGAGGTTGGAGTTTTATCACTCCATTCTTGATATTTATTCCTAGGAAATCAATTTCATCAAGGATAAAGAAGATTTTCTTTTCTCCTAGGATAATTCCATGCTGAATTATTAGCTTTACAACCTCGTGGAGGTGTTTCATGTGTTCTTCTATGTTTTTGGATAAGACAAGGATGTCATCAATATAGACGACACAGAATTCAGCCACATGCTTGAAGATGTTGTCCATATTTCTTTGGAAGATTGAGGGGGCTTGTTTTAGACCAAAAGACATTACTAACTATTCGTAATGTCCTTGTGGTGTTTCCAATGCAGTGAGAGGAACACTCTCAGGATGCATCTTAACTTGCCAAAAACCCGACTTTGCATCGAATTTTGAAAAGACTTTAGCTCCTCTGAGCTGGTTGATCAGTACTCTTACTTGAGCAATTTGATAACCGTCTTTGACAGTCTTCTTATTGACATCTCTGTAGTCAATTACCATTCTAGCTTTGCCTCTGAGGCTTTCTGCATGATTTCTCATGTAGAATGGTGGAGCATGATGAGGGCTAGTGGAAGGTTGAATGAATCTCTTGTTCAGGAGATCTTCAATATCTTTTCTGAATTCCTTTTGATTTTCCTCTTTGTATTGAGGAATGGCTTTGACATGACAGATGGCATTCATACCATGTAATCTTAATTCACAGACCACTGGGTCTTTTTCCTAAAACTTCTGAGGATCTACATCGATGTTCTGCTCGAGTAGTTTCTTGATTTTATCAAGAGTGAGAATTTTCTGAGACTCAAGCTTATTCTGAAAGTGCTTAAGGTAATGCTCATGGATGAAACTAGCTTCTTCATCTGTGCTAGTTATTTCTTCTTCATCTTTAGAAGATGATTCTTCAACAAGTAGTTCTTCTTGTTGTTTGATTTGGAGGATGGTTTCAAATTTGGGTTTGTAGGGGGTAAGATCACCACTATTCTGTGCGATCTCTGATATTGTGTAGTAAAGTTTGGACCTACTCAATGTTCTAAAAGGCGGCCTGGGCGGCCGACTAGGGGGCGCCTAGGCGCCTAGCCCTGACCGCCCCAATTATGGGGTAGGCGATGAGACAAATCGTTCGGAGCTTAGGCGGGCGCCTGGGCAGGCTGGAAAGCGACTAGGCGGTCTGGGCGTTGGGCTAGGCGTTGTTTCATTTTTTTCTTCTTCTGGAAACTCAGACGAATGTTTTCGACGTTGATTCTCAAAAGGTCGGAGGTCTATCACTCTCTCCTCCACAGATCGACCACCATCTTCATCTTCTAAACTGCTATTGATTAATTTCATAATCGAAGAGAGCAAGAAATATTGAGAAAGGAGAGAGGAGATAAGATGACTCACTACAATCTGCAAGTGAAGAAGAGTCGGGGAGAGAGGGGGAGGGACTGGAGGTAGAAGAGAGACAGAGAGAATGGAGGTAGAAGAGAGAGAAAGATACTGGAGGCCGGTAGAAGACGAAGCTGAAGAGAGTTGAATAAGCACGTGAACCTTGTTAACAAAAAAAAAAGAAATCGGAAGAGATGTGGAGTACTCCACATTCAACTATATTTGACCACTATAGATCATATTTGTGATAAGGTTTGTCCTTAACTATTCCAATTTTTCAATTTTTTTTTTTTTGAATGGATTTTTCAATTTTTTTTTAAAGATAGGGTTTGGATAGTTATAAATAACTACTATTAGGTGTTATTTAATAGTGGTTTTAGTATTACTTATTATTATAGAATTAAATAAATATAAAAAATAAAAACCGCCTAGGCCCCTAAGCGCTAGGCCCTTGGTCTCTGCCCGACTAGTGCCTAGCAATTTTTAGAACCTTGGACCTACTACACTTTTTGCTTGTGTAAGACGGTCTGCCCAGTACACCCTTTCTCCTTTTCTGAAGCCTATCGCTTCTTCATCCTGAATGAATCTTTGTTGGAGAATAAAATCATTTGCCAACAAGAAATCTGATCCTTGGCCTTTAGATTGCCAAACGTTATGGATGATAAATGTTCCTCCACCAATGATGATATGAACATTTTTTGCTACTTTATTCATTGTAAGATGGCTTCCATCAAACGTAACACCAGTAGCTATTCTTTTCTTATCTTCTTTCCAGAGTTCTTCTGGAATTGCAAATCTCTTTGCAACTGTAAATCCTGATCCATTATCTACAAATGCATGTAGATGATATTTCTTGTGATCAGGGAATTTTAATCCAATCTCTATGTAGTTGCTGTATCTACTAGTAGAGATGATTTTCGAGTTTTGAAGCTCATTTTCCTGAGCTTGTTTCTGTGGAATGAATGGTTTACATTCTTCTGAAACAATTTCTGGTGGTTCAACCAAGGTTCTAAATCTCTGCGATATTTTCGATATATCCCCCGATATCTCTTTTTTTCGACGGACCGATATATCTAGGGGGGTAAATATCTTATCTGTCACCGTTTCTGCGAAATTTCTTCGACATTGTCAAATATCCCCGATATATTAGATATTTGCAATATATCCCGATAAAGTGAAGAAATATCTGTAAAATTTGAGGTTAAAAAAAAAAACTCAGTAATTCTCTAAATGAAAATCTGTGTGAAGAGAGATTTCCTAAAGGCAAATTTGAGTGAGGAGAAATCCCCTCAAGGTGAATCTAAGTGAGAAAAAAAATCCCCTCAAGGCGAATCTAGGTGAGGAGAATTGGATAAATACCCTTAAGGTGATTTTGGGGGAGAAGTTATTCTCTAAAAGTCTAAATGCAAATCTGTGTGAGGAGAGATTTGGTACTATGTAGTCTGTGACTATTTCTGTAACTCTGTAGTTGAATAATAGAAAGAAGATAAAGGCATAAAGGTTCAATTATTCAAATGAGGCCAAATGACATTGCAGAAGGAAGTCAAGGAACCATATATGGATGACATGATGAGAAGAGAGTGCAGAGTACGGAGTATTAAATTTTGGCTATGCATCTTGAAAAAGTGAGGAATAACGAAGCTACTGTGTAGTCTGTTTCTTAAACCTGAAATTTTTTTTGGAAGTTGTCTCTTGTTTTAGTGGATCAACATAATTAAAAATAGAAAGTGATATATGATATGAAGCAAACTACATATGATATGTAGTTTTGAAGGTAATTTTGATCATGCCACCCAAGTTGAAGACCACAGAGTGAGAATAGCTGGTCATGGTGCTCAAGAGAAGACCCGATATGGGTGGAGGACTAGAGGTGCAACTGATGATCAAAGTACCTTATTTGATGTTTCTTCAATTGCCTTAAGTTTTGACTCTATCAGTTTAGACACAGAGCGCAGTAGGATCTCAAATGAATCTCATGAAGGCAACAATCAATTTGGTTATAATGCTTATGGATATAATCAATATGGAGAAGTATATGATCAATCATCTAGTTGGGTCCATCCTTATTATCCCCTTATAGGGGAAACAGTTGGCAGCTCTAAAGAGATCTATAACTATCATGTTCATCACTACAATTCGCACTATATGGGTCATATGTCTTGGTCTAATTATTGCATTTTCGTAGACCAGCGAGTGACTTTTCAACCGCCTAGAGTCTCTTTTTGAATGTAGATCAAGCTTACATTCATATGTATTTATATGTAGTTCTAAATTTCTAATAAATTTATTTTTTTCAAAAACGATATTTTCGTACACTGTATCTACGATATATCAGATATCTCCCTTTTTCAAAGTACCGATAGATATGAAAATACCGATATTTAAAACCTTGGGTTCAACCAGTTCAATATTGTCATCGATTTTATCCTCCTTTATTTTTGAGGAAGATGGTTCCATAATTTCTTGGAACTGAGTTTCTAATTCTCTCTTTTTTTCTCAGAGAAATATTCTTCATATTCTTGTTCTACCAATTGGCTGACAAGGCCATTCTTGCTTTTTCTTCTTGCTTCAGCTATGAAGCATTCTTTGTGGTAAGTCTTTTTTGACTTTTCACAGAACATAGGAAGTCCATTCTTCTCGTGACATAAGCAGTAGTCACAAACGAATGTATCAGGTTTCACCTGAAAAGATGACGTTATTGCCTCCGTCTTACTTTCTTCCCAGTTTTTGACATGTAGAACATTCATCTGTCTAAATTCCAAGTACTCTACTTTAGAATCTATTTCAGAATCAGATGATTCTTCTTCATCATACCAGGCAGAGTAAACTGACCTGTTATCATCTTCATCATCAGAATAGACTATTTCGTGGCCTTTCATGTTTGTTGGATCTACTATAGGCTCATATTCTTCAAATAGAGTTTTAGTAGATCTTTTACCCTTTTCCGGGCATTCATTGGCATAGTTCCCTTTAGCTTTACATAACCAGCATCTGCAAGCTTTCTTGCCTGGTTGAGTATTCTGCGGATTGACTTGGTGATTCTTCTTTTTCTTGAAGAATTTCTTTTTAGGATCTTCGTCCTGTCGTTTCTAGTAATTGGAACTTTTCTTGAATTTCCAATCTTTTTTCTTATTACTCTTCTTGAATTTTTTCCAGTAATATTTTTCTTTTCTTTTTCTATGGAACTTGGATTCATGACAACCCCAGTTGGTTGACATATCCAGTATTCCATAACAGAAATTTTCAACTCCTTTGAGTTGTTTCTTAGCCATCTTTGCTCTGAGATTGGCTTTGGATTGCTCTTTTAGTAATTGCCTGATTCTATCGGCAATTCCTCCAACTGAAAATCTTTCAATTGGTTTTTCAGCTATGCTTTTTCTCACAGCTGTTCTCCATGGTTCAGGGAGTTTCCTGTGGAACAGGTTGACTAGATCAATATTTTCTAGTTCACCAATTGTACAGTAATATTCTTGAAATTCATTCAAGTATTCTTCAAAATATCTCATGCCATAAATTTTGAGAGCATAGATATTTGATTTGGTCGTTTCTTTAGCCTTCTCACTTAAATTTGAGAGATCTCCACAGAACTGATCATACAGGGGTACTACAAAATCATACGGAGATTTTGAATTTTTGATTTCTTCAAGCTAGTCTTTCCCTCTGGCAGTCTCTTTAAAGGAGAAATAATACTTTTTTGCAACTCCAGTGAGAGTAGTTTCATAGTACACCTGAAGATTTGGTGCTTCAAATTTTCCAAGGGTAAGAGCAGAAGCCATCATCAGGCTATCAACCCATTGATCAAGAGTTTTTCTCCTGTCTAGAGTTTTGTCTAGATTTAACCAGATACCATGAGTGGAAATTGGTATTCTGGGTATATTGTCCTTTGAGACAAATCTTTGAGAATTTCTTTCTCCATTTTTGCCTGTAGGGGCTTTCTGTGTAGGGAGTTTTTTTTTCCCTTTTCTCTAATGATGAAAGTTTTGGAGCTTTCTCCTTCTTCCATTTCAATATCCTAATAGGGAAGGAGTTTTCTTTCCTTTCTTGGTTTGAAAATTTTCATTTCTTCGATTAGTTTTTCTAATCGTTCAAGATATTCACAGGACTCTGCTTCATCATAGAGGTCATAGAGCTTTTGTGCTCTAAGCATATTTACTGGTCTATTCAGATCAGCTTCCAATTCTTCTTCAGTGATGGACTCTGATGGCTCTTCAACAGAGAATTTAGTACCACTAACACTAGCTTCTCTAGTGCTGTAGCTTCTTCTAAGAAGATTGTTGTTTATTGTGGTATTTTCAGGACAAACATCACTTTTTCTATGATTGTCGAATTTTAGACTGATATCTCCAGTCTTTCTGCTTTCATATATTGCCGCTTTGGCATTTTCTGCTAGTTTTTTCGGACTAGACAATTTCCATTCAATAGGAAAAGTTACTTCATTCCAAGTAACCTTGTGGATCTGTTGTGAATGGTTCTTCTGACTGGTGAGAAATCTAGTAGTAAGACCTGGGATATTTGATATCCTTGCCTATGGTTCTACTGTGGTACTCATCAGTTTATAGTATATTTTGTATACTATTGCAAGTTCTTGCATATCTTTTTTCACTGATATGCCATCTGTCTTGACTCTCAGTCTTAGACAGTGAGCTGCATCTTTCAAGCTGGTTGAGAAGTTTGGAAAACAGTTGAAATATGCCACTTGATTGCATAAAGATGCTTCAAGGGTTCCTAACAGACTAGCTTGAAAATCTGTTAGTCTATTGTCCTGTAGGACACATAGAACTGAACAGTTTATGCCTTCTTGAGCCAGAAGTTTTATGCCTACTTGGACTGCTCCAATATGAATAAATTGATAATTTTTTGTTTTTGCTTGGGCAATTTCTGCAGGAGTGATCATTAGGAGATCGGTTTCTCCTATTGTAGAGGGGGTTGTAAATTCCAATAATTTGAAGTGATGGCTATCCAACACTTCAAATTTTCCCCTTTTATAGATTTGTTTAAAATCTAATTTCGGAATTGCGGAGTTTTTTACCTCCTGTTTGATTTCATTAAATTCGAATTCTTCAGCATTGAGGAGTTGTACTCCTTTCTTTTTCCCGAAGATGCTCATCCTTTTGACATCTCTTGTATCTTTCGGGTTTTCGTACCGAATACTAGTTTGACTAGTAGAAGGTCCAAGAAAAATCATATTTGGAACAAGATTCTTCTCTGGTTTTTCTAATGGTTTAAATCCATTAGCTTTCTTTGTTTTTTTACTGTAGGCACTTTCTTGTCCTTCAGTATATTTTTCATAGAATCCAGTGTTTTTTGCTATTCATTGATTTTTCTACTAACACTTGTTAGTTTTTCTTCTTCCGTTTTTGGAAGTTCCTTGATATAATTTATTTTGTTTTCCAATTTTTCTAATTGGTAGATTATACATCACAACACATGTGGGCAAAGGCCACACACGTATTGCCACATAATTAAAAAATTGTGGATATGGACCTCATACCCACCGCTATATCCAATGTTGGTGTCTATATCCTCCACCTACAAGCACAAAACATGGGTGCCTAATTATTTAATATTTTTTCTTTTTATTTTTTGATTCAAACCAATTATTTAATATTTATTTGGGTTTTCTTTTCTGTAGGCCCTAATCTTACAGAATTTTTATCTCATTATCCCTTCTTTTTTCTCTTCGATCATGTCACGAACAGGGATGACCACACTCCACACCTTTAATTGATCAACACCCATATTTTCAGCCTCTCAGACTCTTATCTCTTTCTCTTCTTCTGGAAAAATAAACCATCTCTTTCTCTAGTCTCTCTCTCTCTCTCTTGTCTTACTACTCCATATTCACCATGATCAATTAACCTGGATGGTCTGAATCGTAAGGAATAGATCCCGGATCCCCCTATCAGATTCAACTCTGGTCTATCAATTTAACCTACCCTCTATTTTTGAATTAGGGATTGTGATTTCTTATGCGATTGTGGTTTTTCTTTGCAGCAAGGGAATGAAGAGATTTCATACTGTGTTCGTGGAGAGCGAGGTTGCGAATCACCTCGGATGAAAGAAGCCATCGACCATTAAAACTCGTTCCTCGTGCTTCAACCCAAGACCATGGAGAAGCTCCAGCGACAACACAATCATGTACCATTTTAGTGTTTGTTATTTTATTTTCTTTGATGGCTCTATTCGATATATATGCGGGAGAAAAATTGGATGATTTTTGTTGTCTATGGTTTTCCGGTTATGGCTTATTGATTGAATTTTGTATGGGTCTATGCCTATCATCTCTAATCCAAGATCCCCAATTTCAGCACTGAGTAGGAGGCTGAAACCATGGCAGTGATTGAACCCAAGAAGATCATCATTGAGATCCTGGTATCGGTGAGTTCTGTTCCTTGTTTGTTTCTTCAACACTAACTTGATCTATGGACCTGGACACTCAAAAGATTCAAGCTTTAAACATGGATTGCCTCTGTTTTCAGATTTCGGCCAAGTCAATTGCAGACTGAAGCTGCTCTATTTGCTTCCCCATGTACTCACCAACTTGATTTCAGCCATCCATCCCCAGAAAGTTGAAAAAAAATGAATAATATCAAGAATCTAATCAATTTCAATTTCGGAACTGCAAAGAAGCAATAGGACTCGATACTGGACCATGAATAGAAGCAATTGTTGACCGGAAAAAAAAAGAAAAAAAAAGAAGCAATTGAAACTCTGATTCCTACCAGTTGGTCCCACCATGTCAGAATTGCAAAAGAAGCCACGCTCAACAAAACTGAGACAATTAAGGAGAAAGCAACCCCTCTACAGCGCACTGACTCAAAAAATTGTGGCTGCAACGTGGCAATGGGTAATAGACACGCACATGTGTGTTGATAGGAGCATTTTAATGTGGTATTTTAATAGTTAATTCCTCACATTTTGCTTAGTTAATTCCTTAACGAATCGATTTTTAATTCAATTTTTATTTTTAGGTACATTGGAGTAGATGATGATGAAATAAGTGTTAGGTCCATAAAATGATGGAGAAAAATGGAAATGCACTAAAAAGGTCAACTTTACACATTTTCCTACTCCGGCTAGGAGAAACCAAGCCAAGCAAGGAAGAAGGAGCGACCACCTGACCAAATGAACTTCAAATGAGCTGAAACCTTCCAGATCCATTCTAGACATCCTAAGAAACATTTCTTATGAAGAGTGCAAGAGCCAAAAAGAAGTGGAAGGCCTTCAAACAGTCAGCCCAAGTTTCTGCAGAAGCAAAACTGGAAAACTGGACCTGTAAGGAGTCCAGCAGAAATTCCGGCCCAAACACATGGAGATAAATTCTGAAAACTTTACAGAATGATCTACACTCATGATGGATCATTTCATATGAAGAAGTCACGGGCAAAATCTGAAGTCTTGGTGGAGAATTAATTGAAGGAAAAATGAGTAGAAAGTGACTCAAACCTAACAAATTCCATTAGTGTTTAAATATTCAAACCTAACAAATTCCATTAGTGTTTAAATATTCAAACCTAATAAATTCCATTAATGTTTAAATGCTCAAACCTAACATATCATCATTTGTTTAAATCCAAATAGTTTTGCTTGGTAGCCTATAAATAGAGGCTACAACAAAGAAGAAAGGACATTCCTTCATCCATTCCATTTTCTTTGTCTCTCCATTTCCTTTCCATTTTCCTTTCCATCCTCTAGTTTCAAGTTTAGTCATCTCCACGAGTTCAAGCAAGGCCAAAGAAGAAGAAGAGAAGCCGTGAGCACTTCCATCCATAGCCATCCTTGAAGCTTGCTTTCGAGTTTCAAGAATCCACAACGTGAATCATCCATCTCATCTTCATCCACGGTGTAATCCTATTCTCCTTTGTAACCTTTGCTTTGAATTTCGTTGGTTATGAACTAGTTGACATATATGTTTGAACAAAGTATTATTTCTGGAATTTTTATGATTAATTGAGAATTTTCAGATTCATATATTGTGATTCGAGAGTTGCTTATGTGGGTTTGTTTAATTAAATTTGCGTTATAGATAACTTTTGTATTTTAATCTTATGTGGTTGCAAACACTTAGGGTTTCGATATGAATGGTGCTAGGTTTAAGAACATGAAATCGACTTTTCGTTTTGTGTAAACTTGAATCAAAGTAGTAAAGGTTTTGTACAAAGATCGAATTTAATTAAAGAGAATTGCAATTAGGTGGACTTTTCCATACTAAGTTGTACACTTGAGTTGATAGCCTTTCTCTATGTGTAATGCGTTAAACATGACATGATTGACTAGCTTTCTAGGGTTTGATTGCATGTTTGATAGGATTAATCTAGGTGCTTTCGCTTAGGTTAATTAGCATTGAAAAGTAAAAAATGGGAATTCATTTGCTTTCGAATGTTTCACATGATCAACTCCTTTCTCATGACTTAGATGAACAATATTAGGGTTTGAATCAATTTTAATCATAAGTTTCGGTTTTGATCTTTGTTCCTTCATTCCATTCGTATTTTTATGTTTTTGCATTTTAATTGTTTTTGTTAACTTAGTTTCATTTTCGAAAAAAACAAAAACAAAATCCCCCCTTTTCGTGTAAAATGTTTATATTTTGTGAATACATTTGTGAATATTATACTTTGTTTTAATTTTAATTGTTTAATTGTTTGACAATGACAGGTGTACCCTCAATCCCCGGAATAGAACGATCCCTATTTGCTTATACTACTAACGATCTTTTCAGGGTTAAATTATGCGCTTGCTTTGAGCGTATCATGTGTCCTTTGGCCCAAATATGTCACGAATGTGTATGTGGCCAATGCCAATAATTGTAGTAGTGATAGCAGGTAATTTTTCTAGATGATCTTGACATCTAGATAATTCTTTCAGCAAGATCTGATGTTTCTCATCAGAAGATTTTAGTAGAGAATTCAACTTCTCTAATATTAAATCAGACATTGTCCCATTGGGGATTCCCCTTTTGAGCTCTTTGCAGGCTCTGATACCAGTGATTTGCGGATCTAACCAATGCTCAAATAATCAAGAGGCTAGGTTTTTGTTCTTCTTGAAGAGTATATGAGATATCTTCAATATCTTGTTCACTTTTATAGATTCTTGTTTGCAATCTATAGATGATATCCCAGTAATCGGGAGTTTCTTTGTTGAGATTATCTCTAAGGTGTTTCAACTTTCTTAGCTTTCCTTTTTCTTTTTTCAAGTCTTTGCTAGTACTGTTACAGATAACAACTAACTCAAGTCTGTCAACTATTGGAATTATGAATAGTAAAATTTTATTGCTTGCCTTTGAATATAAAGGATGAATTATAGCTGCTCACCACGCTTTATCAAAAAATAATAAAGATGTAATAAGAAAGAAAAAGGATGATGGAGAGGAGTATTAGTGGGATGAAAAATGAGAGGTTTTGAAAAGTAGGGAGAAAAAGTGGAAATTTTTGTGAGTGAGAATAAAAATAAGTTGGTGGGGTGTATGGCAAGTAGATTGCTAGATTTGGGGTGTATGAGAATTTTCCCTATTTTCTTACTAAATATTTTCACCCTTAATAATGAATTTTAAATACTTTTGGAACTGATGAAACTCAGAAACCAAGATGAATATTTTGTTATGATTTTTCAAAATCATAAAACAATGAAATTCACAAAAAAAAAAAAAAATTGTCCGAGGTTTCAATGTGTCTTCAATTGGAACATATTCTAAAAATCATGCTCTATGATCGGTGAACTTATGGTATATGAGAATTTTAAGAAAAAAAAGTGTTAATAAGGTTAACATGTTTCGATACTTGGATGATTTTTACAAGTACATTGCCTAAAAAAGAAACGTTAACACTTGAAATTTTTCTATACTATAAGCTTACCATTCATAAAGCATGATTTTGAAAACGTGTTCCAATTGACAGAACACAAAAACCCAAAAACCTGAAACGATCATTTTTTTTTGTGAATTTTCTTGTTTTTCTAACTTAGAAATTCATAATAATAATAATAAAAATTGTTTCGTGATTTGAGTCCATTCAGTTCCAGAAGTTTAAAAGTTAATATTTGAGAGTGAAAAATGTTGGTAAGGAAATAAGAAAATACAATTTTGGCCAAAAATTGTGTGTTATAGTCCCCACAATTTTAATAGAATTCATGATTTCAGAGTTTTTTATTTTATTTTTTATTTTTTAATAAAACTAATTAAAGCATAAGCAACAAGTTGAAAAGATAATCATCATAGGTGATCGAGTTGGTAAGAGGCTCCAAGTGAACTCCCACACTCAGGTTCGATTCCTGGCCGCCGATTCTATTCTTGATATATAGCTGGGGAAGGAACCATTTTGACAACTCTTTAAGCATTTAAGAATACGTGTCTCTACTTGAGTTCAACTCCAAATCAAACTGGTCGGTTTATAGAATGAAAATATTTCTTATGAAGGAATCATTTTGACATAAATCTTTAAGCCTTTTAGGATACGTCCGAATCATTTTGACATAAATCTTTAAGCCTTTTAGGATACGTCCGAATCATTTTGACATAAATCTTTAAGCCTTTAAGGATACGTCCGATCTCGATTTAATCTCTACTTGTACTACCACAAATGTTGGCTTTAGACACCATTACTAATAGTGTGAGTTGGGCTATTGGGCACCAATGATTGGTGGGTACAACCAATAGCAAGTTAGAAATGAACTTGTTACCAAACTTGCTGATGGTTTCTATTGTTGCCGTGACAGATACTTATGGACTCATCATTACGATGCATGATGCCTACCTTTGTGGGTGCTACATACTTATTTTAGTTGAGTCATAGAATGCTGGTTTTTGTAAACAAGAACTCATGTAACAAGACCCGTCTCAGCAGCTCCCAGACCATACAATCGTAGGGTACTAAGCATAACAAGGATGCTCCAAGGAGAGAGTCTCGAGTTGTTGTTTGAATTTTCACAATTTACATATATAGATCACCCACCAACTCGTTTCTTGCAAACCTTGGAAAGTTCACCACAACCAAGACCTGATTACTTTGAGAGGAGGGATACATATATCCATTCTCATTTCTTACAAATCCTACAAAGTTCACCACAACTAGGACCTGATTACTTTGAGAGGAGGGATACATATATCCATTCTCATTTCTTACAAATCCTAGAAAGTTCACCACAACTAGGACCTGATTACTTTGAGAAGAGGGAATTAACCATCTGAGCATTTTAGGCATTTCTCCTACTTCAGCTATTCTCTCTTGACAAGGAACACGAAACATGCCACCACATAAAGCTATAAGTGAAGTGCATAACAAGGTTACTGGATTCAGTGACTAAACATGAGTCCACAATTATTTGTCCAGAATAAGACATGATAACAATGGACACTTAACAGATGAAATGTGCAATTCACTTAGGATAATGGTCAAAGTACACTAAGATCACAACTTTCTCATTCAACAATAACCAAACACAAGAATGCCTCAACACTTAGCACAGATCCCAAGTGCATTTCTCAACATCTCAAACCTAACAGTGTCAAGAGGTTTTGTGAATAGATCACCAAGTTAACTCTCAGTGGGCACAAAGTTTAACTCAAGTATATTCTGTTCAACCAAATCTCTAATAAAGTGATATCAAAGATCAATGTGCTTTGTTCTAGAGTGTTGAACAAGATTTTTTGTGATGTTAATAGCGCTTGTGTTGTCACAGAAGATAGACAACTGACCTTGAGCGATGCCATAATCATGAAGCATTATCCAAAGCATTTGTGTGCAGCAACTCCCAGCTGCAACATACTCAGCCTCAGCAGTAGATAGGGAAATGCAGTTTTGTTTCTTGCTATGCCAAGCCACCAAATTGTTGCCAATGAAGAAGCATCCCCCAGAGGTGCTCTTTCTGTCCTTCAAGTTCCCTCCCCAGTCAGCATCAGAATATCCTGCAATTTCCACATTAGTGTCAAAGGTATAGTAAATGCCACTTGTTTGGACCCAAATTGGAGCCAAACACCACTGTTAACAGTACCAGCAACATATCGCACGATTCTTTTGACAACTTCTAAGTGAGACTCTTTAGGATTAGCTTGAAATCTAGCACACATTCCCACACTGTAGGAGATATCGGGCCTACTGGCAGTGAGATATAGTAGACTGCCAATCATGCTTCTGTAGAGCGTGGAATCTACTGATTTTCCATCCTGATCTTCGCTACGCTTTGTAGAGGTGCTCATTGGATTGTTGACCACCTTCTTGGATTGAAGACCAAATTTCTTGATCAGATTTTCAGCATATTTGGTTTGAGACAGAAATAAGCCTGTGGTAAGCTGTTTTACTTGTAAACCAAGAAAAAATGTTAGTTCACCACACATACTCATTTCAAATTCACTTTCCATGATTGCCTGAAGTTCCTGAACTAGATGCTTAGATGTAGAGCCAAAGACAATATCATCAACATATACTTGAGCAATAATAACATCAGATTTTTCATGTTTCACAAATAAGGTCTTATCAATGGAGCCTCGAGTGTACCCTTTCTCCACAAGATAAGTGGAAAGTCTTTCATACCAGGTTCGTGGAGCCTGCTTTAATCCATACAAGGCTTTCTTGAGTATGTAGACGTGGTCCAGGTTATGTGGATCTTTGAAGCCTGGAGGTTGTTGAAGGAATGGATGGATTTCAAAACTTTTTAATTAGTACGGAATTAGTTTAACCATTAAACTACTAACTAAACATAAAATCCATTCCTTTAACCCATGATCTTGGCTTATTGTGATATGTATATAAACATAGCATGCATAGTAAGGAAGAACAAAGAAGTAGTTTATGTTCTACTCACCCTTGGAGCGTGATTTTAATCCGATCCAAGTGAACCACCAAAGTTCCTCTCCTTGATTTCTCCTTGTGTGTGTTTCCTCCACCTTGAAGCACCTTGGATTAAGAACTCCTTCTTGTGCTTGTAATCTTCTCTTTGATGTAACAAGTAAAGCCACAAAAGGATATGGCCTCTAAGGATCTTCACCAAGTGAATCAAGAGATGAAGAAAGATAAAAGAAAAGAAGAAATTATGCAAGTGTTCTTTTTTCCTTTAATTTTGTAATGGACCAAGAGAGAACTCTTTCTCTCTCTCTCTCTCTCAAATCTGAAAATAATAGTGTGGAGACACACTTATTATTATGTCCATGCTTTCACTTTTATATAACAGGAAATAACTCCAATTACTAAAAGAAAAATATTGGCTTTCATAAAGCCAATATGTTGGCTGGTCCATACATGTTATTGGGCACTAAAAATGTGTCTTGAGCTTTCATTTAAATCTCATTTAGTGAAGCCCAAGTCCACACCAAAAACCCGACAATCGTTTAAGCCCAATAGGTTCGGTTTTACCCGAAAATCCTAATTATGTCCAAATAATAAATCTAATTAATTATTTGGTCATAACCAACTCTTGTTTAATCTTCTTCATATACAATCTCAAGGATCCACTTATATGGTGTGCGATCTCTTAGGTTCTAATTAACAAGGCAGTGAAGTTTATAGAAACCATTCTATTTTGTTTACGAATCAAAAACTCCATTTTTGATTCTCCCTTGTTATTAGGATTATAAATGTTTATTAATCCTCGGGGACTTCACAAGTCATGAGTAACGTCTTGCAACATATCATGACTACCCTAGTTAATGTAGAATGACAAAGAACCTATTCAATTGGAATTACAATACAATACGGTCCTTCTCTAACACTATGTTCTAAATCACATCATCGGGGTATAGAATTGATATGTCAATCCCCTAATGTGATTTTCATTCTTATGTGATTCTTAGAATGTGATTAGAAACTCCTTTTTAATCTCATTCAATGCTTTGGCCAAAGACTCATTGAATCACTTTTTTGAACATACACCTTATTTACTTAAGGATAGAGATTCCTTATTGTACACTCACATGTCTCCATGACCGAATTGATTATACCAATGAATGCATCTATTATATCCATTAAGGGACACAATATTATTGCATCATCAAGAAATAATCAATTCACTCATAAGACAACTATGGTGTCTCAGGTCAAAGGACTAATTTGTATTATTGCAATTTAGAGTTCAAGTTTGACATGTAAGTAAGACTCCATACAAGAACTCTAATGATCGCGTTCAGTGTACTCTTTAAATTAAGAGCACCCACATACTTGTATTAGTGTCTCCACACAAATGACAAGAGACATATCATCCTCCATATTGAGCATACATAGTATGTGCTAGTCTTTCCGGATTATCAATGTCCAAGTGATAATCCTATGACTAGGAACATTTTAGGATAAGAGTGTGAAAGAGTAAAGGTCTCACACATCTAACTCTTTAGATTACTTTCTCTTTAACTCATATTCCTTGGACCTTGTTCAATCAAATATCAAATATAAGCAATGAACAATAAACTTGCCATTTTGATTAATAATAATTACAATAATAATTACATCAAAATGATTGTTTTAGGACACAATTCCTTCAGTTGTTCCACATAAACTTCTTCTTGTAATATCCTATTTAGAAAGGCAGTTTTGACATCCATTTGAAATAGTTTGAACCTGAGATGACATGCTGATCTTGACTTACCTGTGCGATAGCTTGACTTCTAGTCCTTAAGCCATCTGAAACTTTCCCAATGATGTCTTGACTAGAATGATCCTTTTGAACTTGTTTGAAACCTTGTCTCATTGTCGGAGCAGGTTCAAAAATGCTGTCAGTCATTTCCTCTTCCTCGTCATTGTTTGTCTTAGATTCTGGCAGTGAGTTTGAGGTTGAAGAAGTATCTGTATATGACTCTTTCTGCTTAACAAGCTGATCATCAATTGAGACATTGATGGATTCCATCACCACACGAGTTCTCTTGTTGTAGACTCGATATGCTCTACTATTCAGTGAGTAGCCCAGGAACACACCTTCATCACTCCTTGCATCAAATTTGGCAAGATGTTCTCGATCCCTTAAAATGTAGCAGATACTTCCAAAAACATGAAAGTGTCATACATTTGGCTTTTTACCTTTCCAAAGTTCATATGCTGTTTTGTCGGTGCCCGGTCTGAGAAAGACTCGATTTATGGTGTAACAAGCAGTGCTTATAGCTTCAGCCCAAAAGTTGGTGCTAAGACTTGCATCATGTAGCATGACCCTGGCCATATCCAACAGGACTCTGTTCTTCCTCTCAATAATTCCATTTTGCTGAGGAGTGATTGGGGCTGAAAACTCATGGGAAACATCAAGCTCATTGAAATAGTTAGTAAAGGCAGCATTTTTAAACTGAATTCCATTATCAGATCTGACTCTCACCATACATAGATTAGATGATTGTTTCTCTATTAACATTTTCTGACTTAGGCTTTTAAAAGATTCAAATGTTTCAGCTTTGTCTTTCAGAAAATTTACCCATGTAAATCTTGAGAAATCATCTACCACTACCAACATATAGATCTTACCTCCTATACTTTTGGTTTGAGCTGGTCCCATAAGATCCATATGTAGCAGTTCCATAACCTTTGTGGTCGTAGCTGAGTTCACCACTTTGTGAGGAGTCTTGACTTGCTTCCCTATTCTGTAGTCTCCACACATCTTATATGTCTTGCCTTTTAGGGATGGCAAGCCTCTGAAACATTGCTTGGAAGATAACTTTAACAGATCTTGATAGTTCACATGTCCAAGTCTCCTGTTCCATAATTCAAATGTCCCCTCTGCGGATCACACTGAAAGACAAGACTGCGCAGAAGAGGATTCATTAGCTTTAATATGGTAACAGTTATCAAAGGATCTCTTACCTCCCATGATGCCTTCCCCTCTGTGATTTAACACTTGACGTTGTTGTTTATTGAACCACACATCTTCATAGTCATATGCCAAGTGACTGACACTAATTAAATTTGCTATTAGCCCTTCAACATAGAGTACATTCTTGAGATTTGGAATGCTAGGTGTATTAACAGTGCCTCGAGCTAGTATGCTTGCTTTTCTCCCATCACCAAAGGTGACAGATCCTGTTGTGTATTCATCCTCAAAGGAAGGGAACCATGCTTTGTCTCCAGTCATGTGTCGAGAACAGCCACTATCAACATACCAGAAATCTTTGCGTTTGTCCTCCAAAGCAGTTAGAGCAACTAGACAGGTGGCCTCAATACGTGTCACTTTTTCACCTGGTCTCACACATGTGATAAGACAAGTAGCATCAGTGTGATTAAGAGAATTGCTTTTCCTAGTCCAGACAGGTTTGTCTTTGGAAATTTTTAAGTTGCTTTTAGAAAATAATTCAGTCAGCTTATTGATAAGATCCTTTTGCTATCTAAGTTCAATTTGCAGTGATTCTACACTACACCTTCCTTGAACAGTCTGTGCTTTAGCAATTCTCTCATTACATCTAGGTCTAATATATCCTATCTTACCACAGTAATGACAGGTAGTAATAAAATTCTTAGAATTGAGATACCTGTTTTGACCAGTAGCTGTTCCTTGGCCAACTTTTACCTGTTGAGCATATTTATGCTCCTTGATCCATGTGACAGGTTCGGTGCAGGATTCGTCATTCTCAATAGTTTGTCAAGATTTTTTTACAAACTTTGTACCTTTCGAACTTTCACCAGAATAGCCAAGTCCAGCAGTGTCATGTGGGGATTTCCCTGATCCAAACAATTTGGATACAACTCCTGAACTGATGTAGAACTTGGTAAATTTTTCTTGTGTTTTTTTTTTCAGTTCATCCTGGAAGGAATCAATTTCAGTTAGCAAATTTAAGTTCAAGGCATGTTGCCCTTATACCTCAAGTTCCAGAACTTTGATTTTTTTGTTGAGTTCCAGATGCTCATTCTTCCATGCTAACACTTCTTCGTCATTTGACACATTAGCTAATTCATAAGCGAACCTATTCCATTCTTGATCCAACAAAGTCTGAGATTCCTTTAACAGGTGCTGCATTTCTCCTTCTTCAGCCTTTAACATCTCAACTTCTCTTTCCAATTCCATGTTCTTGATCAAAGTGGCTTTTGATGCCTTATAGAGTTGCTTGCAATGGACAATAGTTTCATCATCTGAGAATATCTCATCACTCTCAGAGTCAACTAACAGAGATGATACAAATGCCACATTTTCACTTTCTTGAGTTTCATCATCACTCCATGTTGAGAGTAGAGACTTATTTTGACTGTTCCCATGTTTTCTATTTCCACAGTCAGTGGAACTATGACCATAACCTCCACATTTATAACACTTGGTTTTTCCTGAATGAGTTTGTCACGCCCCTGATTTTTAACACAGTTAAAAATCGATATATAACCCCATAATTATACATGCGTGAACGTTCAGCCATCAATACCAAATACCTGGAAAACTTTTTCCCTTTATACAACATACATATTGATGCCCTGAACCCACTATGTCAATATTGACCCGCCCACAGAGTCATATATTACATAAGCTTACGAATTAAATTGTCCACAACAAGATAAGACGCAAAAGCTCCTCAGAGTATACTACATAGCGGAAGTCATAACATTGGCAAGGCCAATCAATTTTTGCTTCCTACCTGTTCTGTTGCCAACAAGCTACCTCGGCTTCAGCCCCGATTATCCTACCCTGCAGGATTAACCCCTACACCGTTGGAATGGTGCACCGGGTTGTCACACAACAAACCCGGTAAGCTTTTGCAAGCCCGTATGAGTAACTCGAAACAACTCACACCAAATCACAACCACAACCACACTTAAAAAAATCAAATTAAGTAAAATCAATAATCCCTGCATTGAAACTTAGTTCAGGAGATCACATCAAAACAACAATCCAAAAAGCAGTAATCCCTGCATATAACTTAGTTCAGGAGATTACATTAAAACAATTGATTCAAAAAGCAATAATCCCTGCATATAACTTAGTTCAGGAGATTACATTAAAACAATTGATAAAATCATAGTAATCCCTGCATATAACTTAGTTCAGGAGATTACATTAAAACAAACAATCTCAGTTTAAACATTATTCTCAAAACAACTCACACTTGAATTCTATCAAAATAACATAGAAAGCAACTCACACCTTGATTTCTATCAATCGTACCATGACGTACCATAGAAAGCAACTCACACTTGAATTCTATCAAAATAACATAGAAAGCAACTCACACCTTGATTTCTATCAATCGTACCATAACGTACCATAGAAAGCAACTCACACTTGAATTCTATCAAAATAACATAGAAAGCAACTCACACCTTGATTTCTATCAATCGTACCATAACGTACCAAAACGTACCAATTCGTACCAAGTCGTTAATAAGGAAAACAACTTACACCTTGTCCCCTTAAAAACCGTTAATAAGGAAGCAACTCACACTTTAATCCCTAAAAACACGTAATGTCATGAGTTATCAATAACCAATTCCCGTTACCCCATGAATTACCTAGATGGCAGACAGACTAGAGCTCTAACTGAACGTAACCACTCGTCCGGCCAAAGACGTGATTACCTGATATTCTGCCCAAGGTCATAGACCTTCGATCCTCGGGCCGCACTGTCCCTTGGAGCAAATCATTAAAACAGTCGCACAAGACTCAAAAGCATTACACATATCTTACACTTTTCAAAACAATCGAAATCGACATTTCCAAAATCATTGTTTTCCGAAAAGCCACAAAACAATAAAAAGCATCATTTCATGCATATTGTTTTCATACACAAATCTCAACGCTTTTCAAAACAAATCGAATCAACAATTCCAAGTCATCTGTTTTCCAAAAGCCACAACCCAAAACAATAAAACGCATCATTCATGCCTATTGTTTTCATAAATCCACAACCCACTAAAACATATAATTTGCAGTTAAATCAATAACTCACAAAACAATAAGGTGTTCCGTTCCAAAATGAACCTTGTGAGATTACTCACCTCGAAACTCCCGCTGCGTCTTCTATACAGAACCGAACCAAAACTATCACCAACAACTCGTCCAATTCACCTTTAGAAGCACCTAATCACCAATGACCTCAAATCAGTAACGATTCACAAACGATTTAAGTCCGAAACCTCTGTTTTGAACTAAAATCCCCAAAGTGGTGCCAATCGAGGCAAAACAACATCCGAGACCTCCCAAGGTCACCGGAACACTTCCATGATCGATGTGTCCAAACCACAAGTCGATCGGATACTCAAATCCTCACGGATCGAATAAATTTATCGATATGAAACGATAAAAATCATAACAAATTCATTCGAACTCCAAAACTTGCATATTATATATCGAAACGCTCGTATCAACGAGTAGAAGACATATAATACCAGAAACTGTCTCATACATGGCCGGAACACCGCCGGAACGCCGCCACAGACGGAGGCGCACCGCCGCCGACCAAAACTCAATATTTCACAAAACTCCCAACATCAAAAAGCTTCATCTAAGCATGCTTGTGCCAACACATAACTAGCTCGAAGTCAGAAAACAACCATAAGGGATCGAAAACTACCTCACAAGCCGTGAACAGTAAACCCAACTGAGTTGATCGAAGTTTCACGTGAATCGATCCAAACAAACACCAAGGATCGATCGGCGAGGCTGCTCTGAGCTCAACCAAGAAAACTCGAAGCCTTTCCGACGTCGGAATAGGGATTTCCGGTCGGGTCCGAAAACTCCAATCTGCACCGCCTTCTATCGCCGTCACCACCGAGAATCGGCGCTAGAGAACACCACAGGGAGGAGCGCACGGAGGAGGCGAACTGATCTGGAAAGTCTCGTCGCCGGAGATGGCCGGAGCTCGCCGGAAAAGTCGGGTCGGATCGACCGGGTCCGGGTCGGGTCAGTCGAAGATTTTCGTTTCTGAAGGCGCGGACGAGAGAGAAGAGAGAGAGGAAAATTATTTCCGGATATGGAAATGAGGAAAATGAAATAAAATTCTGATTTTCCATATTTATACTAAAACGGAAACTTCTTCCGATAGCCATAACTTCCTCATACGAACTCCGATTGACGCGTTCCACATGTCCACGAACTCGTATCGACGCGCTCTACAACTTTCGTGAAGGAAGTTTTCGGAGAATCCCAACGTATCAAAAGTCAACCTTAGCAACCCCCCCTAAAGTCATACTTTTCGAATAATTATTCGCCCGAAACACTTCCGCTCCATCCACGAGCCACGAAACCGTCCAATAACCACAATCTAAATTCCGGAAAATCCTCGAAAAATAAATACGAATTTCCGGGGCATCACATTTCACCCCCCTTAAAGAAATTTCGTCCCGAAATTTAAACGTACAAAACCAACAAGTACGAATAACTCATTCCAAGCCTCCATAGGGTATTGAACTAGTCAATTATCCCCGATCAAAGTTCACGAAACCGTCCATACAAAAACAATCCAAACACTAACCATGATCTCCACATCTTTTGTTTCAACAACACTACGATCAACCACACTGGACTCATCGTAAACTTCATCATCGGCATAAACAAAATAAAATATGCCGCACCACATAACATCTTGGAGATAAAGCTGACCTAAACATCGACTCTCCACACCCCAAGGTACAACATGCATCTCGCTCAACAATCGATATAGGTACCTTACCTAATATCGCAATTCAAATGCACCATACCATCCCACTTGGAGATAATCCAAACATCTCACCTGTTTCAATCACAAACCAATGCAACAACAATTCTGCACAACTACAGCACTATGCACAACCACCTAAGAGTCCAAAGTCCTGTCCTCACAATATCTGCATCGATATATCATCTATTGCAACACTCTCATTGCTAAATTTAAAATGACATTTCATTTCAAATCAATCGATAAACTCTAGGTCTTGCCATAGTCAACTATTTGCGAAATCACAATAAGCATTCCAACCATCTCCAAACACAACAAAATGAGATTCAGCCTCAGCCGAACTACTCATCAATTGTCACATAGTATTGCACATACAAACAAAGTTGTAAAAGACTTCTCTATTACAACAATGAAAAATGCATCATGCAACCTACCACATAAAACAGTACTTTACAAAAGGAAGCCACACACAAAAGTCTAACTATAGACATCAGGCAAAGCCTGTCACAGCACACAAAGGAATTAGGTTCTCCACTATCACACTTCGCCTTAGCAAGAAAAGTCTTAAGGCCGATAAGACACCTCCATTCCCTACACTTTGCTAAAATTAGCATCCAAAGGCTACTGTCCCCGCTAATTTCCCTGTCTCCTACCCTGCTGCTGGGTACAATCCCTTGAGAAATGCCCTGTCTGGCCACAAGTAAAACATGCCAAGTTCTTCGGTTTCGTACAAACCCTAGCAGTATGGCCAACCTCCTTACAGTTGTAACATCTCAGAGGTGCTTCTTGCCCAACAGGTGCAGCCGCTTCCCTAACAGGTGCAGCCCTAGCAGGTACAGCCCTAGCAGGTGCAGCCGCTTCCCTAGCTGGCGCCTGCTGATGAGTCCTGCGTCTCTTCCAGAACCCACCCTGAGCATCTGTCCCTTCACTGCCCTCAGCGGTTGCCTTTCCCTTCCTTCGGGAGTCCCTCTCAGCTGACTCCTGCTCCTGGAAAATCAGGTTTTCCTGCTCAATGGCCATAGCCTTAGCGAAAATGAGCTCCATCGTCTTCAGTTCCAAAACAGCGACATCACGCCGGATCGAAGCATTCAGTCCCCACTGAAACTTCATGGCTAAGCTCTCAGCATCCATTTGCCTCACAAAGCGATACAACCTTGAGAACTCAGCCTCATAATCCCTCACACTCTTAGTCCCTTGGACTAACGAGACAAATTCCCTTTCCAACTGCTCCCTCACTGAAGGCGGAAAGTACTTCTTCCTGAACAGTTCCACAAACTCATTCCAGGTCATGGTGGACACATCCATAACCCTCTGTGTGCCGCTCCACCACACCCGTGCATCGCCTTGGAGCATAAATGTGGCAATCTTCCTCTTCTCAACGTCGTCACAGACGACCATCTCGAAGTAGGTCCTCATGTTCTCGATCCATTGATCTGCCAACATGTGATCCGTTCCTCCCTGGAATGGAACTCCTCCCAACCTCGAAATCTCCTTTGCCAACTTCGACAAACGAGTGGGATCAGCAGCATTCACAACCTCCACAACAGGTGGAACAGGCAGCTCAACATTCGATGCCTCAATATCATTCTCAAACATCTCCTCAACAGGAGGAGGAATCCTGCCTCTACCTCGGGCTCTACCCCTGCCTCTGGGTCTACCTCGACCCCTAGCTCTGCCTCCTTGTGAATCCATCACCTAAAGAGCATAGCAACACGTCGTTAACACCTATATAACTCTCAACACAAGCACAAGTCAATGCTAAAAAAAAGCAACCACGACATGACGTCAGAGGATACAATTTTCACTCCCTACGTCAATCCCGAGTTAAATCTAAAGGTGCTCATTCCTCAAAAGACTATAACTCCTAGAAGCTACCTTAAGCTCCTACACTTACTCACTGAGCCAACACTACCCTGAAGACTCACATTCCAACGCCAACTGCATACCCAATGACTATATCAATACCGAAGAGCATCGGATGGGGATCCGCTGCAGACGGGCCATCACTCGAGAAGTATTGATTGTCACCAAATATGCACCTTACGCTCTGATACCAATCTGTCACGCCCCTGATTTTTAACACAGTTAAAAATCGATATATAACCCCATAATTATACATGCGTGAACGTTCAGCCATCAATACCAAATACCTGGAAAACTTTTTCCCTTTATACAACATACATATTGATGCCCTGAACCCACTATGTCAATATTGACCCGCCCACAGAGTCATATATTACATAAGCTTACGAATTAAATTGTCCACAACAAGATAAGACGCAAAAGCTCCTCAGAGTATACTACATAGCGGAAGTCATAACATTGGCAAGGCCAATCAATTTTTGCTTCCTACCTGTTCTGTTGCCAACAAGCTACCTCGGCTTCAGCCCCGATTATCCTACCCTGCAGGATTAACCCCTACACCGTTGGAATGGTGCACCGGGTTGTCACACAACAAACCCGGTAAGCTTTTGCAAGCCCGTATGAGTAACTCGAAACAACTCACACCAAATCACAACCACAACCACACTTAAAAAAATCAAATTAAGTAAAATCAATAATCCCTGCATTGAAACTTAGTTCAGGAGATCACATCAAAACAACAATCCAAAAAGCAGTAATCCCTGCATATAACTTAGTTCAGGAGATTACATTAAAACAATTGATTCAAAAAGCAATAATCCCTGCATATAACTTAGTTCAGGAGATTACATTAAAACAATTGATAAAATCATAGTAATCCCTGCATATAACTTAGTTCAGGAGATTACATTAAAACAAACAATCTCAGTTTAAACATTATTCTCAAAACAACTCACACTTGAATTCTATCAAAATAACATAGAAAGCAACTCACACCTTGATTTCTATCAATCGTACCATGACGTACCATAGAAAGCAACTCACACTTGAATTCTATCAAAATAACATAGAAAGCAACTCACACCTTGATTTCTATCAATCGTACCATAACGTACCATAGAAAGCAACTCACACTTGAATTCTATCAAAATAACATAGAAAGCAACTCACACCTTGATTTCTATCAATCGTACCATAACGTACCAAAACGTACCAATTCGTACCAAGTCGTTAATAAGGAAAACAACTTACACCTTGTCCCCTTAAAAACCGTTAATAAGGAAGCAACTCACACTTTAATCCCTAAAAACACGTAATGTCATGAGTTATCAATAACCAATTCCCGTTACCCCATGAATTACCTAGATGGCAGACAGACTAGAGCTCTAACTGAACGTAACCACTCGTCCGGCCAAAGACGTGATTACCTGATATTCTGCCCAAGGTCATAGACCTTCGATCCTCGGGCCGCACTGTCCCTTGGAGCAAATCATTAAAACAGTCGCACAAGACTCAAAAGCATTACACATATCTTACACTTTTCAAAACAATCGAAATCGACATTTCCAAAATCATTGTTTTCCGAAAAGCCACAAAACAATAAAAAGCATCATTTCATGCATATTGTTTTCATACACAAATCTCAACGCTTTTCAAAACAAATCGAATCAACAATTCCAAGTCATCTGTTTTCCAAAAGCCACAACCCAAAACAATAAAACGCATCATTCATGCCTATTGTTTTCATAAATCCACAACCCACTAAAACATATAATTTGCAGTTAAATCAATAACTCACAAAACAATAAGGTGTTCCGTTCCAAAATGAACCTTGTGAGATTACTCACCTCGAAACTCCCGCTGCGTCTTCTATACAGAACCGAACCAAAACTATCACCAACAACTCGTCCAATTCACCTTTAGAAGCACCTAATCACCAATGACCTCAAATCAGTAACGATTCACAAACGATTTAAGTCCGAAACCTCTGTTTTGAACTAAAATCCCCAAAGTGGTGCCAATCGAGGCAAAACAACATCCGAGACCTCCCAAGGTCACCGGAACACTTCCATGATCGATGTGTCCAAACCACAAGTCGATCGGATACTCAAATCCTCACGGATCGAATAAATTTATCGATATGAAACGATAAAAATCATAACAAATTCATTCGAACTCCAAAACTTGCATATTATATATCGAAACGCTCGTATCAACGAGTAGAAGACATATAATACCAGAAACTGTCTCATACATGGCCGGAACACCGCCGGAACGCCGCCACAGACGGAGGCGCACCGCCGCCGACCAAAACTCAATATTTCACAAAACTCCCAACATCAAAAAGCTTCATCTAAGCATGCTTGTGCCAACACATAACTAGCTCGAAGTCAGAAAACAACCATAAGGGATCGAAAACTACCTCACAAGCCGTGAACAGTAAACCCAACTGAGTTGATCGAAGTTTCACGTGAATCGATCCAAACAAACACCAAGGATCGATCGGCGAGGCTGCTCTGAGCTCAACCAAGAAAACTCGAAGCCTTTCCGACGTCGGAATAGGGATTTCCGGTCGGGTCCGAAAACTCCAATCTGCACCGCCTTCTATCGCCGTCACCACCGAGAATCGGCGCTAGAGAACACCACAGGGAGGAGCGCACGGAGGAGGCGAACTGATCTGGAAAGTCTCGTCGCCGGAGATGGCCGGAGCTCGCCGGAAAAGTCGGGTCGGATCGACCGGGTCCGGGTCGGGTCAGTCGAAGATTTTCGTTTCTGAAGGCGCGGACGAGAGAGAAGAGAGAGAGGAAAATTATTTCCGGATATGGAAATGAGGAAAATGAAATAAAATTCTGATTTTCCATATTTATACTAAAACGGAAACTTCTTCCGATAGCCATAACTTCCTCATACGAACTCCGATTGACGCGTTCCACATGTCCACGAACTCGTATCGACGCGCTCTACAACTTTCGTGAAGGAAGTTTTCGGAGAATCCCAACGTATCAAAAGTCAACCTTAGCAACCCCCCCTAAAGTCATACTTTTCGAATAATTATTCGCCCGAAACACTTCCGCTCCATCCACGAGCCACGAAACCGTCCAATAACCACAATCTAAATTCCGGAAAATCCTCGAAAAATAAATACGAATTTCCGGGGCATCACAGAGTTCCTTTGAAGCTACTTTTCCCATTCTTCCCACTGTAATCACTATTTCCATTACTGCTATTGTGAAATTTTTTCCGGGGAGCACTGGGATTCCTCATGGAGTTTTTGCTTTTGAGAAACTTCTTGAATTCCTTTGTTAAGAGAGCAAGGTCATGAGTTTCTTCTTCTTCTTCTGCCTCTTTTACTGCTTTGAAAGCTACACCCTTGGATTTCTTCTCAGGCTTTAACCTCATTTCATAAGTTTTGAGAATTCCGATGAGCTCATCGAGTGGATAGTCATCAATATCAAAAGAGTCCTCTATGCTAGTGACTTTTGAATGAAAATTTTCTGGTAAGGCCCTGAGTATCTTTTTGACTATCTTATCTTTATCAAAGGGTGCCCCTAGACTACAACACTGATCGGAAATTTTAAAAATTCTACCATGAAAATCATCCACGGATTCATCATCTCCCATAGTCATAGTTTCGAACTCAAAGATCAATGCTTGTAATTTCTGTGCACGTACTTTTTATTTCCTTCGTATGTAGTCTGTAGAAGATCCCATGCCTGCTTGGCAGTGTAACAATGACTGATCCTCTGTTTTTCCCGTTCAGAGAGGGCTGTGAAAATGCTATTCTTCGCTTTGAAATCTGCTTGTAGATCACGAACATCTTCCTCAGTCCAGTCCTTCCTTGGTTTGGGGGTGGCAGTGGAAGAGCTTTATTCTTTTGCTTTTACAACAGGTACCTTCCATCCATTTTCTACGATATTCCACACATGTTCATCTTGAGCATAGAGATATGATTTCATGTATATCTTCCAATGAGTATATTTTTCACATCCTCCATCGAACCATGGAGGACTATTTACAGATCCACCAGCAGCCCTATCACGTGAATGTTCCATCATTCCCGGGATCACTAGAAATTTCTAGAACCCGCTCTGATGCCAATTGAAAACACCAGATGAAACTATTTCTTTATATTTTGAATGACAAACAAGGCTTGTAAATTAACAACTCAAGTAAGAAGAACACAAGAATTGCTTATGCAGTGTAAACCTCTCCACTGAGGAAACTTCATTGCTTGGCTTTTAACGTAGCCAACACGAGAAATCAAATCTAGTAAGGAACAAAGGAGTTTACAGTATACAAGTAGTGTTGTTCATGACAAACTCTTTCACTTAGCAACAAATGCTAACTTGATTTATAACTGATTTAACTTCTTACTAAATCACCACTCTATCAATATGAGTCTATCTTCTAATCTTCCTTGATCTCAGCATCTCACTGATATTGATAATGAAATATGCAAGTGATAGAGTATGCATGAAAATACATGAAACAAGCAATGAGAGTTTTTCGGAAGATATTTTTGAAAACGTTTGCAATATGATGGAACAACTACTGATACACAAAAACTCTACCTACTAAGATGCAGTTTCAAAACCTTTTATAGAGGAGCAGGACTCCCCCTCAATCAAATCTCTTCTTAATCACCGAATAAGAAAAATATAGAAAGTTTTTTTAAAACTGTTTTGAATATGCAATCAAAACATGTGGTCAAATCTCTATCGGATATGCATTGTAGAACAAATGAGATTTTTAGACCAATTAAAAGCAATGTAAATCAATTTAGAATCATGCAAAAATGATATGAATTAAAAGACATCTTTATATCAAAATCAGTGAGCATGATTTCCTTGATTTACTCTTGATGATCCGATTATGCAATTTTCCTTTATAGCCTAGAACCATCGGAAAGGCAAGAGAGATATTCTCCTAATCCTTTGCATCTTCTGATCTCCTAGTAGCTTTGGGAGAGCATGTGTTGAATGGTAATAGCCCAATATACTTACAGTTTGTGATTGGGATTGGGTGTGTTCACATTGAAGAGAAGCAGAACATCAAATGTCATCGGGCCTATTGGGATTTGGGGGTGGTGGTTGGTGAATTTGGCTGGATGAGGGCTCCAATTGGGATTGGGGGCGGTAACTGTCATCGGGTGGAGCTCGCATTTGAGGCCGAAATCAGAATTCTCGAAGAGGACGCCGGGGCAGAAGATGGCGAGCTTGTGGAGGGAGGACCAGCCGCTGGGAGGCTCGGAGGAGGCGGCGGAGACAAGATCGGAGACGACGGAGCAAGGTTCTAATCGATCTGTTTGGGCTTTTACTTTCTGGGTTTTCAATTGATCTGTCTCTCATGAACATCTCCATTACTTTCTGGGTTTTCAATCGAAAAGCCTCAAACTCTTGGTTGCTCTCTTCCTCAAGCAGCAAAGCAGAAACTCTTGGTTAATATTCTGGTTCGTTGCCATCATCCCTGTGGCTTTGGTTTTCACAGACGAGCTCCGGTGACAGAAAATAGAAGCCCAAAAGCTTCTCGGGTTCTTCTACCTATTTTCCGACTCCGACCACCGTTGCAAGTGAGACCCGTGGCGGTAGCTTCGTCTTGGCGAGGTGAAGAAGTCTGTGGTATCTTTGTGTCCATCCGTCAACTTGAAAAAGAGAATCAAATGGGAGAAGTTTATGAGTTTTCTGGTCATGTTCTGTGTTTTCCGGCAACTGTTGACGATAAATAAGGTATTGGTGTTCCTCTATTTGTCGAGCTCTACATGACTGTGCCATCAATTTTCAGTTTTGATTATGGTTGGACGAATTGAAATTTTGGGGGTTTTGAGGATACTGTGTGTTCGAAGTTTGATGTGGTGTATTGATCAATTGATGTTCTTCAGTTAATTTCCGATCATAAAGAAACCTCATATTACGATTTTGGTTGTTGGTTAAGCCTGAATTCAAGAATCATAAGAATTGGATGATCGGAAGGATAAACTGTGTTACTCGAGGGTGTAACAACTGTAGCTGCTTTGGATTTTTTTTTTTGTATTCATACTTGTTTGTTGGATTGAGAATTGGAACTATGGAGCTTTGATTTGAGAACTGTAGAAGTGGGATGATTCCTCCAGATTTGGGTAATCTCTGTTTCAGCATAGAAGATCAGCTTCGCTCTTATTGATATGAAGGACGATGATAAGTTGTTTGGTTTAATTGTTTATAACATGAAGTCTTGGGAACCATAATGATTAGAATTTGTAGAGATTACCCTGTATGGATTGTTAAATTAGTGGAATAAAGTATGTTGTCAAAAAAATTAAAAATTAAAAAAGGGGCAAATTGGTCATTTCATTTTTTCTTTGGGCCCATGTGCTTGCTACATCAGCAAACAGACGGAGCCGTTAGAAATTTTTGACGGAAGTATCACGTTGATGCCAATTTAGGTCTTTACGTATCACATTGATACTTTTGAGAGTTCGGGTATCAAATTAGTCTTGACATAATAGTTTGGGGAGGATACCTGAATTTTTCTCTTTTGTAATTTGTAGTAGTGTGAGGTCAACTCTAGATCAGAGTCTCAGACTGGTCGGTTTATCGAATCTGGCCATGAAAATATTTCTTAAGGAAAATTCATCAGGTTTTCGGCTTTGAATTATATGGTTAAAAATGTAACCAGAAGTTTCGTATGTATTTCAAAGTTAACTGGTCCAACTTAGAATAATGATTAACAACAATATAGTCTTATCAATACAACAATTTCGTCAAATGTGGTGGAGCTTATATCTATTGATTGTAATGACTTGTAAGTCAATGAAATCTATTTCATTTCCCTCAAAAAAAATACAACAATTTCGTCAAAGATAAACGGCAAAATAAGGAGACAAGATAATGGTCCTACACCCACACACCAGTGGGAAGAATGGGAGATGATGTTGTTATCCAACCTACATAGGTAAGGTCCGGGCCACACAATAAATTAAGGGATTGGTACCATGGTTTTCTCAAGTTTTGGATTTGGAATTTTTCTTTCTATACTACTTCTGGTACTCGTTATCATTGAAGCCATTGATCTACACTTAGTTTGTTCAAACAACAGCGGTAACTACACCACCGGTAGTGTCTATCAGAAAAACCTCGACTATTTTCTCTCCTCCCTCGTCACTAATAAGAGCATCAACGGCTATGGCTTCTACAATTCCTCTTTTGGCCAAGACGATGATGTCGTCGACAAAGTTCATGCCATCGGGCTTTGTAGACCGGATCTTAATGCTTCCCTCGGCCTCAATATCTTCAAGGACTCAGCACACAATCTCACAAGGGCTTGTCCAAATCAGAAGGAGGCAATCATATGGAATGATTATTGCATGTTACGCTACTCCAACCGCCCCTTTCATTTTGAGCTTTCTCCTAGTTACAATCAATCGACCACGGGAAGCCTATCGTCGTCGGATGTCGATTTCAATTCTGAGCTGGAGGAGTTAATCGGAGTACTGAAAACTCAAGCAGCTGCAGGTGATCTTCGGAAAAAGTTTGCGACGGAAACGAAAAGGGTTACGTATTCCAACAATCAATCAATATCTGGGAGAGTACAGTGCATTCCGGTCTTGTCGGAGAAAGAGTGCACTGACTGCTTGGGTGAGGGTTTGAGACAGCTTCAGAAATGTTGTAATGGGATGGTTTCTGCGAGTTTTGGTAATCCGAGCTGTAATTTGAGGTATGAAGTTTTCAGCTCCCATGATCCAGCTAAATATGATGAACCACGAGCACTATCTCCCCATACCCCGACGTCAGCTAAAAATTCAGGAGGTAAGAGTGCTGCTAAAGATTTGTATGTAGTATTTACTTTAATTTAGGATGAGATAAATTATTTTTTGAGAAATCGTCGGTTTTAGACTTTAGAGACTAGTTTATAGTTAACTAGAAAAAAGAAGAAGAGAAGGCTACCTTTAACATGTAGTACCTTGCCCTTCCAAGTAGGCCTGGGATCGGTTCTAGTTTTGTCATTTTTTGCCGGAACCGGAACCGATATGCTTTTGCCGGTTCGGTGTGCCTGTTATTTTTTGCCGGAATCGTTACTTTCGGTTCGGTTATGGGTTGTAACCGATTCCTAACCACAAAGAAAAGAAACCATTTTTTGCAGTTTGCTAGCCTCATTTACCTGCAGCACCCTTCTTCCCTTTGCCAGGATCATGAGACTTCTTCATCTTCAGTTTCCCAGACCGAGAGTGACTGACTGGGTATTTGAAGGAATTGAAGGATTCGAAGCCATCTCCTTTGAAAGTTCGAATTGGGAATGGCCGATTGGGGATGAAGATGAACTGGGGGTTTATGTCTTTCTGGCTTTTCGAATGGAAGAAATTGGGGAAGGTCCAACCTAGCGTGTCAATCTTCAATTAGATTAGGTCAGTTTGAAGGCTGAAGAAGGATTGAAGAAGAAGGAGGCTTAAGCTCAGTTTCAGACTTTCAAGTCTAGGTCAATTTGATTGAGAATGAGTAGCAGGTCGGGGTTTTTTTTTTTCTTTTGTTTTTGGGTTATCTAAACTGGGCTAGTGGGCTAATACGAGTCCATATATATGGGTCCATATATACAAAAGCCCTAAAGCTCGGTTCTCCCGGTTTCTGGCAGTTGCAGCATTCCGGAACCAGAACCGAATCGGAAGGATGGAAAACGGTTCGGTCTTTGAAAAAACACCTCTTTCAGATCTATACAACGAACCGAACCGAGAATTTCGGTGCGGTTCGGGCCCGTTCCACCGGTTTCCGGTTCGAAAATCCCAGCCCTACTTCCAAGCGTGTTGGATTAGGGAAACTCTTGGCCAATAGCTTTTTTTTTTTTTGATATGTATTCTTGGCCAATAGTTAGGATTGTTCGGCTGTCCAATCGATCACATACGTTCATGTGATGCAAATACTGGAAAACAACCCATGGAACACATGCTTAGTGGTCCAACGACCCTAGGGATGACAATGGGGCGGGTTGGGAATGAGGATCACAATACCATCCCCATCCCTGGGGTCATTATCTACCCCCATCCCCGCCCCAATCCCTAATAAAAATATATTGGGGATTCTCTGTCCCCATCCCCATTGGAGACTAAGCCTCCAAATCCGCCCCACATCCCCAATAAGAATTTAATAAATAAAATAATTTTTTCTCATATTACCTTTTTTAAAATCAAAATCTACAACAAATAAATTTAAAACATGATTAAATTCATAAATCATAATTCAGTTAGTGCAAAAGTCAAAACTCCATTTATCAATTAAAGTAAAAGTGTAGTCATTAAAGTAAAGCAGTAAATATATATATTTGTGATTTATATTATAAAAAATAAATTAAAACATATATAAGTTAAATATATGTATATATTATTGGGGCGGGTTTGGGGATGGGGATCACAATATCATCCCCGCCCCATCCCCAATCTTATATAGCTGGGATTGGGGATCCCCATCCCCATTCCTTATTTGTCCCCGAATTCCCCCCATTAGGGGTGGGTATCCAATGGAGCTCCGCCCCGCTGGGGATTTTTGCCATCCCTAAACGACCCTATTTTTTTTTTTTTTTTTTTTTTTTTTTTTAAAGAATAGAAAAAATTCCATTAAACCAGAATATTACAACACAGGAATGACACTGTAATTCTCATCTACTCATATCCCTGCTACAGAACCAACGATTACAAAAATCATGAGTCGATAGGGGCTCAATTGTAATCTATACATATCTCAGGAGTGTCGATACAACCTTACAGCCAACCTCAATAAAAGACTAACACCTTCCAATACCATATACCAAAACCGTCGGTATATGTGTAGAGGTTTCTCCCCATTACATTGACAACAAAAAAACATCGAAATTAAAAGCAACTAGTCCTTGAAAATAACACCATATCAATGGCACAACCACTAAACTAGACCAAACAACCCTAACTCAAAAGAGTAGGGACTTGCCTAAAAACTAAAATAAAAACCTAAATATAGAAACCAAAACAAGCCGCTGCGAACCACCACTCTTCCCGAAGGAGCCGACAGCTGATGGTGAATGCTGGAGATCAGGCTAGACCCAGAAAAACAACAATAATCTGACTTTGACTCGCCATTCTTCCAGAACCACCAATATGACACAACACCCATTCCGCTACCACAAGAGCAACCCACTGACTGTGCACCACTGCTCCCAGCCCGAGGACAAAAGCAGAATATCCGCCATGAACCACTGGCCAGAAACTAAAGAAAATCAGACAATGAAGAACTCCGCCGGAGAACCCGCACAACCCAATCCATCAGTATTCCATCAGAGAACTAGATCTTGATATCACTGCCGCGCCGCGACCAGCTATAATCCGAGAAGAAGAAGAAGAACACGACCAACATGGGCCACCAACCTACCTAAACGACTGGAGAAACATATCGGCCTTTCCGGCTGCACCCAAGCCACCCCGACGATGGCGGAAGCCAACGCCGGCGTAGAGGAACCGTCGGAAAAGCAAAGAAAAACCAAAGTGTTATCTGCCTTTCGCTGTTTCCTTTATTTGCGGTGCTCTCGAAACTACCAGAAAAGTTTTTAACACTGGAAGGTCTCTTGCGCAACGAGCTCAACCACAAGATGAAAAAGCGCAGACCCTACCCTAATATCACCAGAACTTAATTTGTACAGGAAGTAGGCCACGGTAGCCTCTTGGAGTTTCTTCTTAATGTGAATAACAAAGGGCACGTACATTTAAAAAAAAAAAAAATGTTTTAAGGGCACTTTGTGGGGGCTACTTTTGGAGACCATGTTGTTACTTGTTAGATTCCTAACTCTCAATGGATGAATACCGCACAGACTAACTCATTAACTGAAAATTCAGATTCTGCTTTGATAACATTGGTGACTTTTGCACGGGTAATAGATGATCATACATATCTAGTCCTTTCTTTTATACATAGCGAGTAGATATTTAACAAGTATCACCTAATGAAAAGTCAGCCCCAGAATGCTTTGAGCAGATCAGAACATCGATTTTTGATCATTGCAGGAAATAAGAAGAGCAGCACATCTGCAGGGACAATCATCATTATTGCTATGGCAACGGTTGTTTCCTTCTTGATTCTAATTATGTCCATCTGCACCTATCTGAGAGTGAAGTATAAAAGGAAAAGAATTGAAGGTAATTGAGATAACTGTATGTGAGTTATATGGTTAGAACTCCTTCTAAACATGCAACGGATTTAATATTTTCTCATATTTTTCTTCCCATTAAGAAAGAGCAGAAGAAATCAAATCTGCAGAAGCTTTGCAATTCGACTTTCGCTCCATTAGAGCTGCCACAAATAACTTTTCGGAAGCAAATAAACTTGGACGGGGAGGGTTTGGTATTGTTTACAGGGTATGTAATCCAACATCATTTGTGAAAATGATATCAATTATGTGCCTCAAAAATTATATAATGATCAAATTCCCTTTTTATGCAGGGTATACTCCCCGATGATAAGGACATAGCGGTTAAAAGGCTTTCGAGGGATTCTGCACAAGGAGATTTAGAATTCAAAACTGAGGTCTCGCTAGTGGCCAGGCTTCAACATAGGAATTTGGTTAGGCTTCTTGGTTTCTGCCTGGGAAAAAATGAAAAGATTCTTGTTTATGAGTTTGTCCCTAACGGAAGTCTTGATCAATTCATATTTGGTAGGGTTTGTCTTCTTATCAAAGTGTTTCGATTAAGTCCATTTGCATGTATGATGTTTACAAAATAGTACAACATTGCAACAAACTTCATTATGAAATTCGCATTTGCTTGAACATGTAGGTGAAGTCAAGCGCGCACATTTGGATTGGGATGTTCGCTACAAAATCATAGTAGGCATTGCGAGAGGGCTCCTTTACCTTCATGAAGATTCTCGTCTTAAAATCATTCACCGTGATCTCAAAGCTAGCAACATTCTATTAGATGCAGACATGAACCCCAAAGTTGCAGATTTTGGTATGGCGAGATTGTTTGATCTTGATCAATCACAAGGCGAAACCAGACGAGTTGTGGGAACTTAGTAAGTACTACCACCAAGAAATGTATACAGTATATACGTAATGGTATTTGTGCAATACTAAAGATACTCCAAAATACTAAAGATACTCCAAACTCAATTGTACATTGAATATATTGATAGAAAGATCCTGCTAATACCACTAGTGCATGTAAAGAACAAGTAACAAGTTGGGATAAGCATAACCATAAAAGATTTACATGGAGGCAGTATTGACTTTTTTGTTGTATCAATGCAGCGGATATATGGCTCCAGAGTATGTGATGCGTGGACAATTTTCGGTTAAGTCTGATGTCTTTAGCTTTGGTGTCTTAGTTTTGGAGATAGTAAGTGGACAAAAGAATAGTTCTTTTCGTAATAGAGGAAATGTGGAGGATCTTCTAAGCTATGTAAGTGTAATAGAAACTTGTACTTCTATGTTTCTCTACGAACTAATAACTGTATTAGATGCAACTAGAGAAACAAAAAGTATTCAAAGCCTAATTTGTTTATGTAATTTCCAATTCATTCAGGCATGGAAAAATTGGAGAGCAGATACGGCTTCAAATATAATAGAGCCCATCTTGAGTTCTGGTTCAAGAACTGAGATGATGAGATGCATCAACATTGGATTGTTATGTGTGCAACAAAATATAGCTGATAGGCCAACTATGACTTCAGTTATTCTCATGCTCACCGGCAACTCTCTCTCTCTTCCAGTACCCTCACAGCCAGCATTTTTTATGGGTGCATCCGACTTTTCAAAGGTTGTAGAATTGGATCAAGCTCAAAGCAGTAGTTCTGTCCAAAAATCTGTTAATGAGGCTTCAATTACTGAACTATCTCCTCGCTAATGTACAAAGAGAATGCTAATTTTTAAGGTAGGGTTCTGATCAGTATCTGAAAAATGCCAACTAGCCAGAATTTGGTCTCAGATCAACAAATTTCTTGGTCAATATGATCTCACGACAAAGGGAGCAGCCATTACCACAGCTAAAATGTTGGTAAAAGATACGCATGCTATCGGAGTGCACTATGCCAAAAAATGCTTCATACCATACCCCTCAGACGACAAAAGACGTTTTTTCTGTTGTCTGATTTTTTTCAACATCTTCAGACAATAGTTTTAACTATTTCAGTTGTCTGAATGGTATGAAAATCAATACCAGTTCAACTTTTTCAAGTTTGTTGTAATTTAGAAAATTCAGACAACAGAATTTTGTTGTCTGAGTAAATGGTATTATTTCTCCTTGTCTGGACAAAAAAATATTTTTGGCTGAACTAAAACTTAAGTGAGCTAGACCCCGAGTTTTCTAAACACTTGGTTAAAAAAACAGAAGCCTTCTTTCCTTCTCCGCAAGCTAGACCCCAATTAAGCAATTGCAGCTCTCATTCTGGTTCTTCTCCCCCGATCAACAACATTCTTTCCCTTTCCCAATTATGGTTCTTCTCTCCCCTATCTAGGTTTTTTACACAGAAGAGTCTCATCGATCAACCTCTCCCCGACCTAGGTCAAGAAGACACTGTTGATGGAGTTCTTCGATCTGATTTTACAAAGTATACTGTTGTTGTACGCTAAGTCTCAATCTTCGTGTTAGGATTTCGACCTTGATTTGTGTTGGGTTTTAGGGTTTCCTTGAGATATCGATTTGGGGTTTCCTTTGAAATTATATTTGTGATTCAATTTAGAGATGTGGTGGTTGAAATAGACTTGGGTGTTATTTTGGTTTTATGGATTTGGGGATGGTTTAGGGTTCATTTCGATTTGGGTGTTTGAAATTTGCTGAAAATTTATTGTTGTTCTTGAAATTGGGTTGGGTGTTTATCTTTTGGTTCTGGGTTTATAGCTTTTGACCGAATTAAATGTTTGTTAAGTATATATATGATTGTTGATTGGGTTATGTAGGATTTCTGGTCAAGGAGAGGAGTGAAGGAGAAATGGGTTCTGCACTCAGATGAGTTTTTAGCCTCTCCAAAGTCCGAAGTGTTAAAGATCTTGCAAGATTAGGTTGTGGTCAATTGTTATAAAGGTATATATGAATTAATCATAATTTGAATGGCTGGTTGTGCTTCTATTATAAGTGGAATCCCAATAAACCTGGTTTACCATTAATTATGGTACTGGACACATGCTCTAAGTGTCTGTATATATATCTCCACTAGTGGAATTAACAAATTGGGTATCAAGTTTTAGAATTATGCTAAAAAAAATGGTCATGGTTGAAGGTCTATGGTTTTAAATTTCTGGTTGGCTCTCCCTTTGATACGCATATCCAAATAGAAATTTGATTATTTGCCTTGTTTATAATGAATTGGAGTTTCAGCTTATTTTTGGAAAGGTGTAATGTTGTTTACTTGGTTTTGATTCTTCTTTTATTGTCATGTGAGATGGGTAAGAGATGATCAGTCTTCAGTAATAGTCAATCTGTATTACTTGCAATGCGGAAGTGCAAGACTTGGTGTTTGGTAAGCAGTTTTAGGTTTAACTCTATAAGTGAATTTTGGTTTGTATTTTTGAGACTTAACTATTAATATATGTATATATATATATATATATATAGAGGCCGGATCGAGAGCGGACGTCCGCAACCCAGAAAAAGTGCGGACGTCGCTCCTCCGGCGTCGGGAAGGCGGCGATCGCTGCGCTGCAGGTGCCGGACGCACCCTCTGGACATCCTGGACGACCTCGAGCAAGCGGCGAAGGCGAAGGTGATCGGAAACTCAGCGGTGTGCTGCGAGCTCGCCGGAAACCATGGAAGCCCATCGAGCTCGACGTCGATCCCTTCGTTGACGACTCCAGCCGCTTCTGAACTGCTCCACGTCGTGGCCTGGTTCCGTCCGGCAGCAGAAACGCCGCCGTCGCTGCTCGATCGAGCCCGGAGGAGCGACGTCCGCACTTTTTCTGGGTTGCGGACGTCCGCTCTCGAACGGTTTTGTATATATATATATATATTACATGATTTCGCAGGATATAGGGGCAAGAGTTCTTGCTTCATGTGGGACTTATTTTAAGGTGCTTTTGATACTTGTTTAATATATGCTTATATCTACTTTTACGTTACTATGCACTAGACTGGAGTCTTTTAATCATGGTCGAAGGTCTATGTTTAAAATTTCTAGTTGGCTCTCCCTTTCATACGCATATCCAAATAGAAATATATATTTCCCTTAAGCTATTTTGTTACATCCATCATTTTTTGTCCTGTTCTATTTGTGCAATCTGAACTTGTATGCTACATACTGCTGATCATGTTTTTTTTTTTTTTTTTGATGTTGGTGCTATGTAGTAAAAGCTTGGAGTTAGGCTCATTAGGGAAGCATTGGAAGCGGATGATTGACTTAGCTCTGACTTAAACAAATTGAGGTAAGCATTTATAATCATCACAGAGTTCGTTCTTCATTTTATTTTTGTGAACTTTCTGTTCTAGAAGCACATGATTATTGAAATTTTATAGTTCTAGTTTAGCATGTTTCATTTTGTGTTATAGAATTGAATGTTTTTCATGGAGTGAACTATTTTCTACTAGAGTTAGGCTCACGAATTATTGGAATTTTCTGTTATATTGATGCTCATGTTTGTCATGGAGTAGCTACATTCGAATGTTAAATTAAGATTTGCTGTATGTTTATGAATTAATGTTGCTTCTATGTATCTGTGTGTGTATATATAAGTGTGGTGAAGTAGTTTAATAGTGACATGTGTTTGGACCCAAAATGAACATTTTTGCCTGACAAGGCACGTCTTGGAGAAATTGAGCCAATATCAGTGGCTCAAGCTATATATTGTCGACAAGTTCGAAATATATATTTAGAGGCTAAATAAAGCCTACTATGGAAGTATGACAAGTCAACTTTAGCTTATTTTCCTACTTCGGCTAGGAAAAACCGAGCTAGACAAGGAAGGAGGGGTGGCAGACTAACCAAATGAAATCGAAATGTGCTGAAACTTTCCAGATCCATTCTAGACAGCCCAAGGATCATTTCTTATGAAGAGTGCCAGAGCGTTTTTTGAGTGGAAGGCCTTCAAACAATCAGCCCAATTTTCTACAGAAGCAAAACTGGAAAACTGGACCTGTAAGAGGTCCAGCAGCATTTTCGGCCCAACCACATGGAATAAAAATCTGAAATTTTACCAGGGTGATCTACACTCATAGTGGAACATTTTTTATGAAGAAGTCGAAAGCTCATTCTGAAGTCTTGTTGGAGAAATAATTGAAGGAATAAAGGGGCAGAAACTGACCTAAAACCAGCTCAATATTCACATGTTCATGTTTCCTACCCACATGAAGAAAGCTAGATGCTTTTCTTCTTTTCCTTGGATATATTTTTCAAGACAATCTCTTTAATAGATCATCATCACTTCCATGTTGTTGCACCTTCATGCCTTGCTTTCATTTCATCATTTCTCTATCTTTTCCATATTTTACAAATCACTTTCATATTCCACTTTCATTATTTTTCTTCCACTCATCATTTCACTCTTCTTTTTCTTCCCTATATAAACACCTTCTCTTCTCATTCTAAATCACACATTCACAACACAACAACAACATCTCTAAGATGATCTAAGTTCTCTCTAGAGCAAACCTCTCGAAGAGCAACTCCTCTCCTTCTCTTTCTCTCTCTCTCTTAGCGGTGATCACACTCCTAGTCCTAGTCTTCTCAGAAGCCGACTTTCAGTGCCACCAAACCCTCTGTCAACGTGCTTCGGTCCTAGTCTCCTCGGGAGCCGACGGTAGTGCCGCGACCACAACGGTTACAGAACCAGCCAAGCAAGGGTAACGCCCTAGCAACCCAGCCAAGCTAAAGTCACGCTTTAGCAAGATCTCAACATTTCCCGGTGATGTCGCTCTGCTCGATCTACAATATTGAGTATCGATTGTGTTAACAAGAAGAAACTTCAACAAAGTCCTCACCACGAGGCAGAAAGAATCCCACGACGAGGTTGGTGCTCTCCTCGTCTACAATCGCTTGAAAGAAGTCAGGTCAAGGGACACCCCCGACGACCGCACCCGAACGGTGCTGGCACGCCCGCGCAAGAAAAGAGACTGTTGACCAGCTGCAGCAAATATGTACATTTTTAAGCTTTCTGATCCTAGGTGATAATATAGTTCCTAATTGTATAATGTGTTTATATATAAGATGGATAAATCATGGATGCATGCTGATAGAAGATCATTGAAGTTTAAGATACGACTTGAAGACTTTCTTAAGTTCGCTTTGGCAAATGCAAGCGACATATCAAAAATATGCTGTCCTTGTTTGAAGTGTTGTAACAATGATGAATTTTCTATTGGACTGATCAAGGACCATATATACTTTAATGGTATTGATGTTAGATATAAGCAATGGAAATGGCATGGAGAACCTTCCACCATGAATGCCGATATATTAGGTAAATAAGAAACAGTAGATATGGGTGCTGATTTTGGGATAGGGGATGAAGATGATGAGATTTCGAGTGACTCGAATGAGTTTCTTAGGTTTGTAGAGGATGGAGATAAGCTTTTGTATCCGGGTTGTACTAAGACTATAAAGTTAAACGGTTTGATACAAACATTCAATTTGAAGGCAAAACACGGAATGATAGACTCTTGTTATTCTGACATGCTAATCATGATTGGCATGTTGCTGCCTGAAGGGAATGAAGTACCTGGGTCTGTATATGAGGCTAAGAAAACACTTGCTACATTGGGCATGGGCTATGAAAGGATTCATGCTTGTCCAAATGACTGCATCCTTTATAGAGGGCAGCATGCGGAAGCAACAAGTTGTCCAACCTGTGGTGAATAAAGTTAAAAATTGGGCAGAGACAATACTAATAAGGAAGGGGTGCTTGGGAAGGTCTTGTGGTACTTCCCACCAATCCTGAGATTCAAACAGATGTTCCAATCGACCAAGACAGCTAAGGATTTGACTTGACATGCCAATGATAGGAAAACAGATGGAATGATAAGGCATCCAGCAGATTCCTCGACTTGGAAGTTAGTTGACACAAAGTGGCCAGAATTTGTAGAGAACCGAGGAACCTTAGGCTAGCCATTTCCTCAGATGGGTTTAATCCCTACAGTTCATTAAGTAGCCGATACTCTTGCAGGCCTGTTATTCTTGTTACATATAACCTTCCTCCTTGGCTATGCATGAAGAGGAAGCACATGATGTTAACATTGTTAATATCTAGACCCAAACAGCCGGGAAATGATATTAACGTTTATTTGTAGCCTTTGATAGATGATTTGAAACTATTGTGGGATGGGGTTGAAGTGTATGATGCCCTTAGAGGAGAGTCCTTCAAACTGAAGGCAGTCCTATTTTGGACTATTAACGACTTTCCCGCATATGGGAACCTCTCGGGCAGCATTACCAAAGGATACAATGCTTGTCCAGTTTGTGTTGATGAAACCCGACAATACAGGTTGAAGCCTAGTAACAAAATGACATTCATGAGACATCGCAGATTTTTGCCAAGACATCATCCATATAGAAGGCAGGCTGCAACTTTTGACAATACCATAGAGGAAGATGTCGCTCCTTCACCATTAAGTGGAGAGGAGATGTTGTCAAGAGTTGAAGGTCTGAACATACCATTTGGGAAAGAAAAAAAACTTCTCCCCCTTATAAGGGTGTTGAAGCGAAAAACATATCTTGCTGGAAAAAAAAAAACAATTTTCTTTGAATTTGATTATTGGAAACATCTTCTAATGAGACACATTCTCGATGTGATGCACATTGAGAAGAATTGTTGCGATGCTATTCTTGGTACCCTATTGAACATTCCCGGGAAGACCAAGGATGGAGCTGCTTCTCGTTTGGACATGGTTGATATGGGCATCAGAACTGATTTGAAGCCTACACCTGGTCCGAAAAGGGCCAAGTTGCCTTTGGCGAGTTGGAACTTGCTGTTAGATGAGAAGAAAATATTATGCTCTTCCTTTTTCAACATGACTGTTCTTGTGCACTTCTGCTCAAACATAAGGAATCTGGTTTCAATGGAAGCTTTGAGACCCATAGGTCTTAAATCACATGATTGCCACACGATTATGCAGATTCTTCTCCATGTGGCATTACGATCAGTTTTAGAAAAGCCGGTTAGGTATGCTATTATTCGGTTCTGCCTATTCTTCAAGGCAATTTGTAGTAAGGTGATAGATGTTTCAAAACTTCAACAGATGCAAGCTGACCTTATTGATACAGTTTGCTTGCTTGAAAAGTTCTTCCCACCTTCGTTTTTCGATGTAATGATTCATTTAACTGTCCATCTTGTTAGAGAAGTAGAGTTATGTGGTCTGGTGTTTCTTCGATGAATGTACCCGTTTGAGAGGTACCTGACAGTGTTCAAAGGGTATGTGAGAAGTGGCCATTTTCGTGAGGGGTGTATTGTTGAGAATTATACTGTTGAAGTGGCTATAGAGTTTTGCTTAGAACGTATACTGCATGAAGATGATACCACTGTGGGAATTCCATCAAGAAGCTTATCTGGACTGTGTAATGGATGCAAGCCTTTATCAGGCGCAACCATGGTGACCGTTTCTGCAAAGGGGTTACGACTTGCATACCTGTGTGTATTGCGGAACACTGAAGATGCCATGCCATACTTTAAGTACGTATTACTTTATGCAATGCTACTGTTTTTTCTTTGTAATATCAACACCTATAATATATATTCATTTGAGTTATATTGTTGATCAGTTTTCTTTTCCTTGTACTTAGGGAGCATATGGAATTGTTGGAGTTAACTTTCCCTAAGTTCAAGAAAAACGAGAGGTGGTTGAGGGAAAAACATAATGAGACATTTGGAGATTGGTCAAAGGAAAGGGTAAGTTCATATGAGTTATGCTTATTCATATGTTGATTTTGAATGTTTTGAGTTTAATTATTTGATGAGTGCACTTTATTAATGTATAATTCAATTAGCAGGTTGCAAATGCAATGAGTGTTCCCGACAATAATGTTTAAGAAACAATGAGGTGGATGGCTGGCGGCCCAAGGCGTGAAGTGCCAACCTTTAGTGGATACCATGTCAGTAGAGTTGATTTCAACACCAAATCCCAGGACAATGTCAAAGCAGTTCAGAACAGTGGTATTTTTTTACTTGCCGATGCAATGCAAGTTGCAAGTGCAAAGGATCGAAAGCCCAGAACTGATGATATAAACTTCTACGGTGTAATTAAAACAATATGGGAGGTTGACTATTACAAATTTAGGGTACCATTGTTTAAATGAGATTGGGTAGAGAGTTCTAGGGGCGTCAAAGTAGACGATCTTGGGTTTACTTTGGTGAAACTGAATAGGATAGGGCATTTAAATGATCCGTTTGTCTTAGCTAAGCATGTGAAACAAGTTTTTTATATTGAAGACCCCCTCGATGCTGATTGGTCAGTAGTGGTGAGGTGCCTAGATAAAGACTACGAAGGGGCTAATGATGAGTGCGAAGACCCAGAAGTGGAGCAGCTAGCATTTATTTCGACAATGCCATCAGTTGAAACCTTTGATGATGTAGTTGGTCATCAACCTAGCATTCATATGCGAGATGGTGATTAAGGAATATGGGTTGACAATTAAAGTTTTCCCTGTGACTGATGGGAGTAGCATGGTGTTTAGGATTTTGATGCTTATGTATGCATATTAGTATAGGCTGCATTTCCATTTGTAGCCTTTAGCTGTTGTAGTTTAATCTGTTAGTTGATGGAATATATGCTGATTTAAGTTGTTACTTGATTACCTAAGTGTTTGATTTTCACTAATATGTCATTTTAATTGTAAGTGATGCATCCTATATATGTCATGTTGCCTATCATGTGGCTAACAGATTATGTGCTTGTGTGTTTTAGATCATGGTGCCATCTAATAGAGCAGCAGCCGCTAAAGCGATAGCTTTGAGGATGAAAGCTGTGCAAATGAAAAGAACTAGCTCTAAGGATGCAGGGCAGTCAACCACAGCTAAAGCTTTGTCTCCAAAGAAGAGGGTTGTGTTTGCTAAGAAGAAGGAGGTGTCCCCGAAGAAGAAGGTTGTCGAAACTAAGAAGAAGACTAGATCCCCGAAGAAGAAGACAAAAGGCTATATCAAAGAAATCTGTATCAAAAGCCAAGTCTGGAAATAGTTCTAAGTCTAATAAGACAAAGGATGGTGATGATGAGGAAGATCCCGATGCAACTGGTGGTTTGAAGCTACTAAGGCGAGGGATGGTGACAATGAATCGCATTACAAGGCGACTCATCAGAGGGAGAAAGCTAACTATACAGATTAATGATAAGGGGGAACCTTATGGTAAGGCAGCAAAAGAAATGCAGTCTTACATTGGGGTCTTAGCTCGTACAAAGATCCCGATTGTCACTGGTGATTAGAGAGAGGTAGACCCTGATGAAAAACAGAAAATATGGGAATCTATTCAGGTATTTAAACTAAATCTTACAACATATTGCAATCCTTATCACTTTCAGTCACACTTATTTCCGATGTAAACTAATCTTCTTTTTCTTATACGTAGGATGCATATGTGATCTCTAAAGAATGTAAGAAGCTGGTGATTACCTCTGCTGCAAATAAATGGAGGGAATTCAAGAGCAAATTTACCAACAAGTACATTATCCCTTATATGGATACCCCTGAATTGCTTGAAAATCCACCGGATGATTATCGATGTGTTAAGAAGGCTGATTGGGATATCTTTGTCGCTGACATGATTTCAGAAAAATTTAAGGTTTGTTAGCTGTTGGAAACTTAGTTCATATATTGGTTTCATTTTATTGGTGGTTTGTATAAGTTCAATGCAATGTAGTGCCTAAATATGCTTTGGTTTGTAGGAACTGCGTGATGCACAAATAGAAAAAAGAAAGGAAAATCGGTACCCTCATCGTATGGCACGTAAATGATATGCTAACTTAGAAGCCAAACTGGTTAGTTTTTGGATATATTTATTGAACTTTGTGAATAGAGCTTGTGGTTACCAATTCTAATATATTTTTCATTTGTTATAGGCTGAGTCAATCCCCTTAGAGAAACTAGATCGTGCGATGATGTGGGTGAAGGCACGGCAAGATAAGAATGGCTGCTTTAAAGAAGCTGAGGTGGAGAAGATGACAAAAAGAATTGTAAGTCTTTATCTAAAACTTCGCTAGCTGATTTGGTGTGTGTATACACACACACACACACACACACACACATATTTGTCCTTCATATGTGAATTACTTAATAAGTGAGCTTATATACATATACTTGTACCAAGAAAGGTTAAAGAAAAAGGAGTCTGACAGAGAGCTTACAACAGATGGTTCAGATGATGTGCTTACCTTAGCATTGGGGAAGCCAGAGCATCCTGGGAGGGTACACGGGGTTGGTGGTTTCACCAAACCAGCTTCATACTTTAACCTCCCAAAAAGCAGAAAGAAAAGTGTGGAAGAGACTGTGAGGAAGAGTGTGAAGTTGATTTTGGAGGAGGAGAAGGAAAGTATACTCGCTAAGGAAAGAGTTGCATGGGAACAAGTGAGAGATAGACAAGTTGCTGAGAAAAGAGCATATTGGACAGCCAAGATTGCGAGGTTGGAAGCAAAAATTGATGGGAAGGAGGTGCCATTAGAGTCACCAAAATAATTGACGCCACTTCATGAACATGGTTCAGGCCAAGGGAGCTGTTCCCGACCAGCTGAGAAGATTATGATTGACATTGTGGAGGGTGAGGCCAAAACAGTGAAGAAGAAGTTGGTTTTAGCTGACGAGACGATATTTGTTCAAGAGGACCAGCAAGTGGCTACAGATCAACCAAAGCAGAAACTGACTTCTATAATTGAAGAGGAGGTTAGAGTCCACATATCTTAAAAAATTTCTTTCAATGATGACAATGTAAGCACCTTTCTTGCCTTAATTTATCTCTGTTCTCCTTAACTTCATTTTGCTTTGACTGTCTTTATCTGAAACTAGAATAACATCACTAAATATGGAATTAATATAGTGAATGATTAACTACTCATTGTTTGACATAGGAGCTGGTTGAGGGGAACGAGTGCGAACTGGTAATAGACAGGGTCGAGAATATTGTTGCATATGGTACTGTCATTCAAGTTAATGTTGAGGAAGGCAATCAGAAGATCCATGGGATTCCATTGGGAGAGGACAATGTGCGCGTCTCAGTCATTGAAACCATTGTGCATGATGCCTTGCTACCGTTTCCAGTGAAGGATGCTGACATAGTCACTGTCGGAGACGCCATTGGGACTTGTGTTGCTTGGCCAAGAAAGCTGGTTGTTACCCCTGCACCAGAGGCACCCCCTAAACCCATTGAGTAGAAAGTAACTCATTCTTAATTCATTTATGAGTTAATTACTGTTTACTCCCTATACTTATAGAGTTTTGTCGTTTCAGTCCCTGACCTTCGAATTTCACCTAAAAAGTCCCTGAACTCTCAATTTCTGCTCAATTCGTCCATGCCGTCAAAAACCTCGGTTATCTTGCTGACGTGGCATACATTTCACACTAAAATGATGATTATACCCTCACTTACTCTTTTTTTTATTATTTATTTATTTTTCTCTTTATTTTTTCTTTTCTTTTCACCCCTTCTTCTTCTAGCTCTTTTTCCTCGTTCTCTCTCTCTCTCTCTCTCCCTCCTTCTGCTTCCAAAGAAGAAGCAGCCGCAGCAGCAGCCCAAGAGGCAGAGCTGCAAACCCCAACCGGCCTCGTCAAGCCAGAAACCTCAGCCCAATTTAAAAAACTAGCCTCCTCAATCTGACGTTCTCATAAACTTGAGTTAGATAGAGAGGGGTAGTGGTGCTTGCCGGCATGACGGGGATGATGGATGGATGGTGGGATGGCCACGGATGGACGTCGGATCAGTCTGGTCAACTCATCTCGGCGGCACGATGCGTATCCTGGTAGTCTCTGCTCCGAAATACCGGTGACTGCAGCAAGAGGAAGCCTGAAAATTTCTGGGTTCGCCTGCGGGTTTTCCAGTTCAGGCCAAATCGCGGTGCCACACCTATATCAGAGTCTTCCACTCGACCTCGCCGATCTATCCATGATGTTTATTTGTTCAGATGATGATCCAAGTCAGAGAATTGAAAGGCGGAAGCTTTTGGGTTTTTATGGTAAGTTTCCTTGCTTTTCCGGGCGGCTCCGGCCATAAACCACTATGCCGCCGTCATCACAGCCATAAACCACTCCAGCTTTGCCGACCTGAAGCCCTCAGGTTCCAAGCCCTCACTACTTTTCCAACGCGGACGAGAGCCTTCTCCGAGTCATCGATGGATTCAGTGCACCGAGGAGACCGATGATCAAGAGGTGAGATTTTGTTTAGGTCTGTTTGGGTTCTCAGAGATCGTTCATAAATATGTAAAAGGATTAGATTTTGATGCTTGGGAATTGTCAGTATTGGTTAGAATTCATTTGGGTTTGTTCAGATTTTATGATTTGTGATTCTGGTTCTATTGATTAGTGTTTGGATTATTTGGTAAGAACTAGAAGATATTAGTTGGTATTATAAGAATTAATCTGTGTTTGATTTGGCTACTTTGATTGTATATGTTGGGAGTTGAGAGAAATTCAATAATGGGAGACCCTCTTTGTATTTATGCATGTAAGGATTTCAGACTGTGAAACCGACGAGAACTTATCAAGATGAAGAGATTGAGGTGGAAGTTCACATGCTTGATCTAAAATATGCACCCAGCTTCCGGTTATCGCCGCTCCCGCCGTCGAAATCCTTCTCGATTTGGACCCGAAACCCGCCGATATGTGGGCGGATCCGAGGAGGTATTGAAAAGTGTGGAGGAGGTGGTGGGGCAGAAGCGCCGGTGAGAGGAATGAGGGCTGTGATGGTGGTGGTGGCACTGGTGGGTGGTCGTTGACAATGGTTAACGGAAGAGAGAGAGAGAGAGAGAGAGAGAGAGAGAGAGAGAGAGAGAGAGAGAGAGCTGGAAGAAGAGGTAAAATCAAAAAATAAAAAAAGAAAGAAAAAAAAAAGAGGAAAAAATAAATATAAAAGAAAAAAAGTGAGGGTATAATAGACATTTCACCGTGTAAGAGATGCCACGTCAGCAGTTTAATTGAGATTTTGACGGTGAATTGACGGTAAGGACCAATTGGGTGAAATTAGAGAGTTTAGGGAGTTTTTAGGTGAAATTGAAATGTCAGGGATTGAAACATCGACTCCTTATAAGTATAGGGAGTAATCAGTTTTTAACTCTTCATTTATAGTCCATCTTCTTCTTTTATTTATTGATGTTCAATTAATATGCAAATCTGTTTCATATATATAGTATTTGTTAATATTGGAAATGGTTGATAACATGTAGTCTTATCGTTACAAAATTAGAAAACAAAGCGTGCTAATCCAAAGAAGACAATCAGAGATTCATTTGATGATGACAATGAAGACCTGGAAAACTTGCCGACGAATCTGCCATTACCAGTAAAGGACTTGTGTATGTGGGCCAAGACTGAATTGATGGATGGCGCCACAATCCACACAACATTTGGTGGGAAAATTTTTGGCCATTCTAGGAAAGTCGTCATCTTTAGAAGGGATATCTATAGCATGGCTAACATGCTGGAAGTATCTGGAGGAGTCATTGTTTTTTACATGAGGTACATATCAGTTTTCAATTGCCTTATTCTTATCTTCAGTAATTGACTATACTTTGCTTAATCTTCATAATCAGAAGCCTTTTTTTTTTAGCCCTTTAATATGGCAATATTATTTGTAGCTACCTTTATGGAGTCCTGAAGAAGTCTAAGATGCTTGATATGGTTGGTTTTATCGACCCTGCACACACCGGTATAATTGAGTGTGGAAATCTCCCTGAACGGGCACAGTCTATGTCAAATCGGTACATGTTAGGGAAACCGGGGCAGATATTTTTGGTTCCATATAACTCAGGGTATGTAATAAGTATTACTACAATGTTAGGCATGTTATATTGCTTGTTGATAGCTTCTATGTATAGATTTAATGGACTTAATCAAAAAAAAAATTTACATCTTTTTCTATAGTGCTCATTGGATGTTGTCGGTGGTGAACCCGGATGAAGAAGTCGTGCATTTGATGGATCCGCTAAAAAAGCGACTTTGTGCTGGTGAATGGAAAAGTATTGTCGACAAGTAAGTCTGCTTCCCAATTTTTTTTTTTTACCATATTGATCAGTTGATGTTGTTTCTTCATGTACTGAACTTGCTGCTTACTAATTATAATTTTTGTGATCATCATTTTTAAGCTCCATTATAGGGCAGGAGAGCCTGAAATGGCTATGAACTATTCATCGAATCAATGATTTACCAGAGGTATAATCTTTCTCCGAGTTCATTGATTTAGTCCCAGTTTAATTGTTATTTTGTTTTCTTGGTGTGATATTGATTGTGTCTCTATATTTTATTCAGTCACAACACCCACAGCGTAGGACATGCTTTCTGAGCCTTGGGCTTCCTCTTGGGTTTGGAAAGTGTGAATCTTGTGGTACTTCCGAACTTGGAAAGTGCGAAGGTGCATAACTATCTTCTTACCCTTTTTATCTTTCATTAATCTATAGAATGCTGCAAAACTAGGTAATAATAAATAAACATATTATAAGTCAACCTCTTCTGATGACAATGTTTGTTTTACGCCATTTTCAGGACATTTTGGACATATATTGGCTTACCATTACCAATATATCATCCTAACCATGTTAGTGAGCTGAAGCGGTTGTTGAGTTTTTTGTGCCTGAAATGAGATACTTTTGGGGTTGGCCTGGAATTTCGTTTTGCCTAAGAATCGCTTTGGCTCCTTGTGCACTCGACACCTATTAGTACTTTTTGAACCGTAACTCTGATTTCTGACCATCAATTTTATTTCTTTGTAAAGTTCTATAACGGAATTGACTACCTAGAGACCAAAATTAGTTGAACAGCTCTAATTTCTTTGTCAAAATTGAGCAAAGATAGAGAATTGAGATGGTGTTATTTTATATATGATAAAGACGATCAAGCTGAATAGCTCTGCTTTTCTGTGTCGAAGTATTCCTTGTTTGATAGAATTTAGAGATATTTTAATCGAGGTCCAATTTGCTACATCAGTTTTGATTGTAGGTTGGTTACTTTTTTTATTTTTAATTACGGTCTAATCACTTTGTTTTGTTCATTTTACCCTTGAAGATAAATAAAGGAAACAAATCAAAATCTCATAATTTAGAGTTTTTGTTTTCAGTTTAAATCTTTAAATTTGAATTTCAAATTCCTCAAATCTACTCCAGGAAAACAAATATATCAAACATCATGCATTTAAAACTATTTAAACATATAATTTATACCTATATGAAAGGTCATCAAGTCTCAAACAATACAATGTAGAGAAATTTTAAATACACACCCCTAGCTACTTAATACACATCTATATTATTGTATATTACAAATAAGATTTTATAGGTAAGTTAAATGACCAAAACATACATTTATGTATTAAAAGAAAAGGTAAATATCACAAATGGTCACTGAACTATGACATGTTCGACACTTTGGTCACTCAACTTCTAAATATATCACTTTAGTCACCCAACCTATATACCTTTTATCACTTTTGTCATTGCCTTAAATTTAGATGTTAAGTCGAGGGTACTTTCGTCTAATTACCATTTTTTATTTAATAAAATAAAATACAATAAAATTTTGCACAAATCCTTACCATCTTCTTTGCAGTTTTTTCGGAAAATTTTCCTTTAGCTTTTACCTCATTCCTCTTCTCTCCATTTGAACAGAATCTTGATCTGCTTCTCAATGAATTAAGAGGGTTAGTACATTTCTTGTTCATTGCCTTAATCTGGGCATGAACTTTGATCAAATTCCATCATCTTCGTCTATATTTCTTAATTTCTTCTTCTTTTCATTTTTTTTCCTTCTTTCTGCACTCATCCTCTCTCTCATGCCATAGCTATCATGGCTGATATGATTGATTTTCACCCCCTCTCTCCACAAGCTCTCCAGACCTCTTCTTATCTCTCCCAACAAAAAGATAAAGTAGATGAGTAATTATAACTAACCACAATTCACAATAACCCAGATCACCATCTCGGCCATAGTTACAGGGACTAAGACGGTAAGACCTCTTCACCTTGCCTTCCATACTCTCTCTGAATTTTCGGCGCAGATAGCGAAGCTACCAAATCAACAACTTGATTTTGGTTGAGTTTTTGGGTCATTTGGATCTGGAATTTGATTCATTGATCATTGCTGGGGGTTTATGAAAACTGGATCCCACGTCTCCATGGCAGATCAAAGAGACGGGGAGAGAGAAACAATTAGGCCCCGTTTGGTTCGCAGGAATGTCAAAATTGGAAAATGATTTATTTTCCTTTCCAGATGGATATGGAATGGAATATGTTTTGGTATTTCCATGTGAGTGTTTGGAATATTACTAGAAATTAAATTTTGGAATTAATTTTTCATTTCTATTGTAGTGTTTGGTAAGTCATAAGAATGGAATATGAAATTATAATTTTCAATAACGCCCTTTTACTAATTAAAGTACATCAATTTATAAGGAATATTGGTGGGGAATATAAATTTTTAGAGGGATAATTAATGTAATTTTGCCTTTGACAGTGAGAAATGGAAATAGAATACCACCCCTAACTAGGTAATTCTATTCAGGCTTTATGAGGGAGTCAATTTCCAGTCAAATCTTATTTTTTATTTCCTTTCCAATCTTTAATTACAACCAAACGGAACATCTGAATGGAAAATGAAATTAATTCCCATTTCATACCATGATTTCCTGCCATCCAAACGGGGCCTTAAGGAAAAGAAGAAGGGCGAAAAAAAAAAAGAGAGTAACTTTTTAATAATTTGACCAAAATATCCTTGACAGAATATCTTATTTACAAGATTTTAACAGATAAAATAAATAGAAATAAACTAAGTGACTAAAGTGATAGATGAAATATAAGTTGAGTAACTAAAGTGATATATTTAGAAGTTGAGTGACTAAAGTGTCGAACATGTCATAGTTTAGTAACCATTTGTGATATTTCCCCTAAAAGAAATAAAAAATAGTCTAATTTTTCTTATATTATTGTATAATTATTTATAAATAGTTAGATAAACACAATAAATTTTGATACATGGCCTTCCCATTTAATACAAGAATAAAGTTAGAAATCATCTAATTAATTTTTTTCTTAAATAAATTGTAATTAAATGGGGTGAGAAATTATTTAATTTAGAATTTTGGAATCAATGGCATTAATTTTTTTTTTTTTAAAACATATCGCTTTACTCCTATGTTTTAGTTAGTTTCCTTTTTTTGTTCTAAAAGTTATGATTAGTCAATTTATCATCTAATATAAAACATCACGAGGATTTAGGGGAGAGAATGAAGGGAGAGAAAAAGTGAGTTTCATTCCTGTCTGGCGGCGTGCTATCCTGCCGTCGTCGGACGGGCCTTGTCGGCCCTATGTGGGTCTGGAGAGAGCCAGATCTCTCGATTTACATCGTTTTCAGTTTCGAGGGGTCTCTGGTGGTGGTTTGCAGGGTGAGGCAGGGGGAAATTATGACGACTATTGGTTTTGGTATTTTCATCAGTGGTCTCGTCGGCGGAGAGGCTTGGCGGCACGACTCCGGAGGCTGCTGGGTGGTGGAGTGCCCGTGGCAGCGCGGCGTCTCTCTAATCTTTTTGTACTGATTTCGGTCGGATCTTTTGGATTTGATCTGGGGACGAAGCTAATTGGTGAAGGTAGCGTGGATCCATGGCTCAAGGGTGATTCCGGCATGGTGGCGGTGGTGGTTCGGCGTTTCAAGCGAGGCTGCGCTGGTGGTGTTCTGCCGACAGTAGTCCATGGTGAATGGTGACTGGCTTGGATGGCTGCGTGCGATTCCCTTGCTGTCTGTATTGAGGCTTGGGCTCTTTTGGGCCCAGCCTGGGCTGGTTTGGCTTTATGTTTTACTTTTATTTTTCATTATGTTAGTTGGTTAGTGTTGTCGCATCTTTGGCGCATAATAAGTCTCTGCATCTATTGTGTAGGGTTAGTCGGGCTTTGTGCCTGTGTGTGCACTCAAAGTGCCTTGTCTGCTCTTGGTAGGCGGCGAGTTCCTTGCTTGGTCAAATGGTCGCTTCCTCCTAGTGGCAGGGTGAAACTTGGTGTCACTGGATGTTTTTTTCCAATGGCAACATGATGGGAAAGCTGTGAGAATTAATGGATATTATGCTATGCTGTATTCGAGTTGTAGATCGAGTTATCTTTCCGTTGTGTCACCGCTGGGAAGCAAATAGAACCGTCTGGAGCGCGTTTTTTGCTAGTTGGTGCGTATTTGAATACAATTGTTTAGTAGAGATTTCTGATATTATTTCAGGATGTACTCTAGGGGCCTATTGTAATAAGGGGTTTAGGCTCAATGTCTCCTCCCCCCTTGTATTCGACGGTTTTATTAATTAAGGCTTGAGGACAGCCGCACCAGCCCTTTATTAAAAAAAAAAAAAAACATCACGAGTGGTGCTACAGATAACGTATTACAAAATCTTAATACCAAATGAGGTGGCATATGCTATGTCATTAGCTTTTGTTTAGAAAATTGGTGAGTTAGATTTTCATATTTTGATAATTATATTATTTAGATAACCAACAGATTGACTATTTACCAACAAGGATACATGCATGAATATGATTAATTGGAAATATAGAAAAAGGGATGTGAATCATCTGATATTAAAGTGCAGCTAGCTAGTGCTATAATCAAAACCCAATCAATAAAAAAATCACAATGGACAAAATAATATAGAAAAAAAAAAGATGATCATGTTCAAGTAAAAGAATGTGTCTGGCTCAAACTCTAGGTTACTTGACCTAGTTGTAATAGAGTTTTGAATTAGAGATATTCTCGGAGATATTCATAGATATCAGATTAATTGTACGATTATCTTTTCTTGTGCAGCTCTAATTCTATGTCTTGTAATCCTCTATATAAAGAAGCCCCTATTATCAATCAAAGTACGACTCAATTCTCTCCCAATTTCAGTTTTCCATAAACACGTTATCAACACAACACCCTAACCCTAAAACGTAATAGCCAAAACCCTAAATCCGAATACAAAACCTTGAAACCCTTTCGGCCCTCGCCGCACACCTTGAAGTCCTCCACACCAGGAGTCCAGAACTGGGGCACCACCCCCAGAACCTGCCGGGAAAATACCGAACTGGCCACAAGAAGAAGTTATAGGTTCCCTGCCCGGTTCGAGTTCTTCCAGTCCACATCCTGCAGCCATATTCATTCAACGTTAGCCTGCTTACCCCAGATTTCGGGAACAGGAAAAATACATCTTGGAACCAGCCTAAAAGACACTGAACCGGCCAGAAGAACAACTAAAACACCGAATTGGCCTGATTTAACTACAAGGGGACATAATAAAGGAAGCAGCTTGGCTTTTGATGAGCATGAGGACATGGCAGCAACTAACAATTATGGAGGGCTGTGTAGAACTCAATTTGGTGTTGAGGAAGATAATTGTAGCATGCCGATATCAGCAATGTTCCCACATAATTCAAGATTGTGCGCAAGACTTATCATGTCAAATGATCGTATTGCGACTTGGTGGGCTAAGAGAGTAAATATGCATATCCCAGTCTCAAATATATATATCCATCAGTGTTGAGAGTTAATAGGTACTGTGCTGCCATCGTTGGATAAATGTCTGTAGACAAATGCATGTCCTCTGTATTATAGTATGGCATGGTCAATATGCAGGTGAATCCGTGAATGTCTGGAGACAATGGCATTGATCAAATAACTCTTTCCATGTCTCAAAGAGTGTTGTAATTAGTAGTTTTGACAAAACTGCATCTTTCAAATGAGGAGATAAAGAGAACATAATGTATTGGCTAGTAGAATTGTTTTGTATGATAGTAAGGCACATGTGATCATGCAGAATCTCATTAGACAGAGCTAGAGCATTAGATGCTTGCTAGTGATGTGTCGGCAAGTGATGCTGGCTGCCGTATGATCCGAGCAAATAAATATATACTTGCAGATTGGTGTAAATCATTAATGCTTTTATATATATATGGAGGGCTTCCACTAAGGGATCCCTTTTTTTGGTCTTTTATAGGGATAGGCATTTGTTCGCTCAAAAATTGCCTCGGTCGTGTGTCAGTAGGCCGAGGGCTTCTTTGGCTTACATGTGTCCTTCTGGAGTGGTGACGTGTGTGCGGGCGTGCCAACTCGCTGCCGGTTGCCCAAGCGAGGTTTTGTTATAGATTGTAGATCTTGCACCTATCTGACTTTTGATCAGTTGATTGTGGGCCGAGGAATGATCAATCTCGGCCGCGGGGTTCTCTCTGCCTTGAATGCAAGGACTTTAGCACGGATCGGCCTTAACTAGCCGCAGTCTTCGTGCTGTGTAACTCGGTGATTGAGGTGAAAGTGAAGTGATGATAATTCTTTTTGTGATTTTGTATAAAGTAAATGACGTAAAGTAACAACAAATAAATAGCATAAACAAAAGTGCAGGTAAAGAAAGTGTAGGAACGTAAATGTGCAGCAAATAAAGTGCAGGAAGATAAACTGTTTGAATGTAAAGAGCAATAAAGTAAACTGCATGAAAGATAAATACCATTAAAGAAAACGATAAGATAAACACGTAAAGATTGATAAGTATTGCAGAAATATTGAAATATATTGAGATAAAATTTGAGTAATCGCGTAGAGCATTTGGTCGAGGACCTCTAACAATGAAACCTATGGTCCTTTTTATAGTGAAACTAAACTACTGAATGAAGGAAAAGAAACAATCTCAACCTTTGACAGCTAAGACCGCATTGATTACAAATAGAACAATATTCATGTTTGTGATATCATTATCAATGATTGATTCTTTTATGAGCAATCAATCAGGTCTTGTAACTGATGATTGGCAATAACATGCATCTCCTAATGCTCATTCAAGTTAATTGCCCCAAACTTCGGTAACGTTCCTCCTGACAATCAACCTCTTTGATGTGCCGCGGCTAATTAGCCGCAGTCATTCATTACGACTTGTGGGTCTGCGGTCATTCATTACACCTTGTGATTCATTTGGTCTCTCCCGATCTAATAACGACTCTCTGCACACGTTATCTTCGATCATAAATTTAACAACAAACATTTAATGTGCCGCAGCTAATTAAGAATCAACTTTGTAAATCTTTAATGTGCCGCGGCTAATTAACCGCGGATATTCATTACCCTTTGTGGGTCGGACCCACCTATCTACCACGTGAGCCTTGCCAAATATTGGTTCAAATAGCATTAGACCAAACTTTCGATCATATTTTCACATCTTAAATGTTCAGTTTTTAGGTCCTAATGTATATATCACTTTTGCAAATTTTTAGCCAAATTGGTGATCGTTAAGGCATCTAAAACAGCCCGTACACACACACACACACACACACACACACAGGCGGGTTCTAGAGAGGATGTCCCCACTTTAGCAAAAGTGCAGACAGCACTGCAGCAGCAGCTTTCAAGCTACGTCGAGGCGGCGGGGCTTGCTGGATGGAGGCCAGGGGTCGGACGGACCAGTCTGCAGTCGGGCGGAGTCGCTGGCGACCAGGTTGCAGTGCTGCCCAAAAAGTTTCAGTTGCAGGTGAGGTCGCTGCCTAGAACCTGCAACTTCGATCTCCTCCGACCTCGATCGCTGCCCAGAAGAGGTCTGAGATACCTCTGGCCTCCGTTCGCAAGCCCCGCCGCCCCGTCGCCGCCTGAAAGCTGTTACAGTAGCTCCGTCCGCGACGTCCTCTTTAGAACGCCCTGCTATATATATATATATATATATATATATATATATATATATGCAGGGGCAGATGCACATAGAGCCCAGCTTAGGCACTTGCTTAGACTGGATTTTTGAGTTTACATAGATTTGGTATAGACAAGCTATGTGAAAATGGCTGAAATTGGGCAGGAATATGGTAAAATAGGCAAGCTTGGTACTGAATATACCCTTAATAGATTTGGCATAGGCAAGCTATATATGTGAAAATGGCAGAGATAAGGCAAAAATGGCAGAAATATGGCAGAAACGGGCAAAATAGGCAAGCTTCATAGGATATATTGACCCACTGAATATATCCTTACTATTTACTTTGAGTCTTGCCTTACCTGAGAAACATTTCTGGATCCGCCCCTGATCCTGTCGATGTAATATTGGACAAGAGGCCATAAAATCATGTCAAGGTTGTTTGAACCCAAAATAATATTTTTTCCCGATAAGGGGGACTCGAAGAAAACCTGGCCAATATCCGTGGCCCACGCATATATTTTTGACAAGTTCAAAATATATTGTTTAGAGGTTAAATAAAACCTACTTGGAGGCCAAGCAATCTCAAGGCAAATCTGGATATTCCCGAATTTACTTGTGATTATCAAATATTTGATAATTAAAGAGTTGATTTGCTTGCAAAGATTGTGCAAGAGATGGTTTACTTGTGATTATCAAAACCATGATCAACTTAATTGTCAATTAAGTTGCTATTTGCCTACTGGGCTTCATCATAATCAAAAGCATGGCCCACCTTACTATCATCAATTTTGCCTTGGCCATGCTACTGGACGTCATGGTGAAGGTGGCCACAATCATGGCCAACTTAATTATCAATTAAGTTGTGGTCATGAAAAGCCAGTCTGTGGCTTTATTAATCAATTCTACTTCAATTTGTTCATCAGTGCTTCAAGGCCAAGCGGTGGCTTTGATATATGTGGAGGATACATCTGCAACCCACCTTGCAAGAATGGCCAAAATAATTATTCTAGTGGCCATGCAGTTTGTCCTTCGCGACTGTAAGTTTGAGTATCATCAATACAAGTTAACTCTTGTTTACAATTATCTAGCATCAAATTTATGGCAAGAGAAATTTGTTTATAATACTATACAGTCCATAGAGGCGTCTCAATATGATGCCTGGAAAGAAAATAGAGGCAAACAAATATGTGCTATGCCTATTTTTGAAGAGGAGATCAATTCACCACTTTTTGGTGATTCTAAATATGATCTCAACATGGAGCCAATCTATGATGAATATGATGATAATTATAATTTGATCATTGGTTCCAAAAATCATATGCAGGAGTTCAAGTTATTTGAGACTCTTGATCATGAGAATTTTTACCAACAAGTGGTCAAATACAAAAGCCAATTCGTGGCTTATTCTGAAGACACCATGTTCTATGATATGGTAGTTGGCGACAAAAACGATCTTGGGACACCATCATCTCCAAAATTCCAATTGAAGATCATGCTTCGCCAACCAACAAAGATACTTGGGGGGCAATATTACTCTTTATACGAGCCAAATTTCTTCCAAGTTTTTTACGCGAAGTATCTTTGTTGCTTTCCTGCAAGCTCTCACAAGAGAGGTTTTCATGCTATAAATTTTGATGCATCGGAGCTTGGAGTGAAGCATAGGTGGCCTCCCCCGTGGCCTTCTAGAGGTTAGCCAAACGCACTGCTGCTAGCTTCTTTCTTTGCTTTTAATTTTCTGTCAATTTTCAGTTTGCATCTTTCTTTTAGTTAGTTAAAAAAAAAAAATAGAAAAAGGAAAAATACAAAAAGAGTTTCAAGTTCCAACGCCGCGAGGGACACAAATAGCCACGAGGCCATACACCCGTGAAACACCTAAAGGCCGCGAAGGAGATGGCCTCGAAAGGGATGGTCGCGAAGGAGGCCAAATATTAAATGAACGCTCGCGAGGAACACTTCGTGAAGGCTATTCTCGCGAACAATGATCACGTGAAGCGGCACTCACTAAGTGCAATTGGCGTCAACGGGATACGATCCAGCGAAGCGCTGCGCCAGAACTTCTTCCAACAAGATGTGCATACTCTGAAGCGAAGGCGATCTAAGGGCCAGCGAATGGACCTTAATAGAAGATCTTATACCAATCCCAGTGGCAGACGTCGAGGCAGCTAAATTAAATTGCAGGAGATGACGCATCCTATCCTGGTTAGTCTTCCACTGCTGTGCGAAGATCAAGTTCAATTTCAGGGCAATAGTCGTTGGTTGTCTTCTGCGATGATAAATTGATCTTCTATGGGCTGTTCTATTGATTTTTCATCACAAGTCTGAAATATGCATACAAGGTGTTTGATGGAATGCCTGAGAGAAACATGTTATGAAGATGACATGCTTTGCAGCCTTTGGGGGCAGAACTGTTGCCTCGAGATTACAGAGGGGAATATCAATCCCCAACAGAACTCAATAGTATTCTCGTGATGGTGAACTTTCGCACAAAGTTTGAAGATTTCATAGAAGGGTAGTAGCAGAGTGTTCCTTGGCTATTGCTTCGCAAATGCACCCTGGGATGTTGCCACAGGTCAGCGGATTGATAAGCTGGACGCCAGCAAGTGGCTTTAGTGGAAGTAGGCCAATTGCAATGGCAGCATACATTGATTCGCACAGAAGGGAATACGTGGGGTGCTACATAGCTGATAGCTCTATTGTGTTTTGGAAGTTTCAAAGGTTCAGAGCCAACTTGTGGCTTTTGCCTACATATATATAAGTATATTTGAGCCACATAATTATTCATGATTCTCTCAGAGGCAACGAAGGCATTATGCTTCCCATCGTTTTTGATCAGTTTATCTTGATCAATTCAAAGAGCATTTCTTGGTGCCTGGGCACATATACAAGTGGCATTCGATGCCTAGGAGTATGGTATCAACACTGTGAAATAGAAGAAATCCAAGAGATATTTTTTTTTCCAGTAATTGGTGGCGAAAATAGAGGGCTGCGCTTAGAGCCAGCGAAGTGGCTCAATTACAGGGTCTCGCGAAGAAACGTTCGCAAAAACTGGTGATTAATCGTTCACTGCTTACATATATATGAAGAAGGAGAGCACGTGGTTCTCAGCATGCAGCGGCTGCAGATTGTTCGTGAAGCTATTTGACATAATTATCAACACCACCCCACTTGAATAACATGAAAGCACGTGATGACATTGAAGAGCCAGCTTCTAAGGGCCGTGAAGGCTGTTCGTTCGCGATCAATAGCTCCAGCTTCTTTTTAGTCCTTCACATGAGTGGGAGCATGCTAAGGGCTGGGGGCCTTACACCTTTTTCAAAAAGTTGTGATTAGGGGTGGGCTCTTGAAACCGAAAACTGAAAAATACCGAGTCGAAAAAAAAAACCGAACCGAACAAGGAAAAATCGAACTGAACCGATTCTGATCGGTTCGGTTTTCGGTTTCAGTACTCCAAGAACTAAACCGAATCGAGAATCGAATTAAAGGAAATGATGTCATTTTATGCTAGCATCTCCAACCCTAATTTATCTTCGCCAGTTCGATGCCCCGACATTTCCCTTCCCTCTAATCCTTTCCTGAGTTTCTGTCTCTTGAGCCCTAAGCAGTTCGACACTTCGACGCTTCGTGAAGACGTGAATCATCATCAAAATCATCACATCGGTGGCTCGCTGGAGGTCCGCCCATCAACAGCTAGCCCAAATATTATCCGATCCAGGTAATTTCACTCATCGAACTCAAACTCTCAGTCTTTACATCGACCTCATCAAGCTTTTGGAACATCTTCAGTCCCTAATTTGGTTTTCTCCTTCTTCCTCCTTCAACAAAACCTCTTAGTCTCCTCCAATCGAAGTCGTCAAGAGGCAAAGCTTTAAGGGTTTTTGAATTCCAGATCTGTACTTCAATAGTTCGAAGTTGGGTAATCTGTTTTGAGTGTTTTCTGATTGAAAGGTAACTAATGAGTTCATAAGGTTTACTGATTTGTTCTTTTGTTTAAGAGATTTCATTGTTTAACTTTTATTTTGGCTAATAAAGAGGCAATCTAAATCAACTGGTACTACTTCTGGTGTTGATCCGAAGATTAAATCAACTTCATCATCTCAAGTAGCATTTTTGTTTAACTTTAGTTTTATTGCTTTTGGATTTTCTGGAATTTGGATATTTGCATGTGTAGAGACTTGTTGCTCCACTTGCTTGGTGGTTTACTACATCTGTTTTGTTGTTGTTTTGCTATTTTGCTGGTTTTTGGTTGCACATATTAGAAATTTTCATTTGTTACTTTCTGGTGTCATTGTCTCATTATAGTTTGAAGTGACATGTTTGCTGGTTTGCGAATTAGAGAAGGTGACTTTGAGCAATCATTCTTTTGGGTTAATCTTGCAGCATGTTACTTAAGCAATCATCAAGAAGGCAAACTGAAAATATACTTGCAGCATGTTAATTTTACAGCCAAATTTTACTTGGGTTTCTTGTATAGTTGTATCTGTTTGTAGGTAGCATTTTTGCTGTGTCTGTTTTGCAGGTAGCATTTTTGCTGTGCTGTTTGCTATTTCTTTTTTTCGAAACTGTGTTGCTGAAACTGTTATGCTGCTGTTCTGTTTCTATTTTACTGAAACTGTTTTGCTGTAAATTCTGTTTTGCAGATCAACACTAGTATTGGTGAATCTGTAACACCCGTACCGGTTCCCGAAGGAAGTTCTGCTGCAACTCCGGAAGTAGAAGGAAGTCAACCAATAGAAGTTGAAGATGATGAAAGTGAGGAAAGCATTCTTGAGGCTTTGAAACGGAAAGAAAGGTCAGATATTTGGGGTAATTTTGTTAGGAAAATGAAGGAGTGTAGAGTTAAGGGTGAATACAAATATTGCGGAAAAGACTTTTTTGCTGATCCTAAGAAGAATGGTACAACCAACCTTATAAATCATGTGGAAAAGTGTCCAAAGTATCCCCCTAATATTGAGATGTTGAAAGCTAAAAAGCAAAAGATTTTGTCTTTTAAAAAACCAACTAGTGAGGTGTGTAGTGTAGAATGCACTCAACAAGAGCTTAATTTGTTATGTGTGGAGTACATCATTCTAGATGAGTTACCATTTCTCATGTGGAGGGAGAAGGTTTTAGGCATTTTATGGGTAGAGCTCTTCCTTTTTGGAGAATTCCTTCTAGTAAGACAATAGCAAAGGATGTGTTTAAGCTTTATTTGGGGGAAAAGAAAAAATTGATGGATCAATTGAGTAGATAAAGGTTGTGTCTTACAACCGATACATGGACTTCTATTCAAAACATTAATTACATGGTTCTCACTGCACATTTTATTGATGATGATTGGGTGTTGCATAAGAGAATTCTTAATTTTTGTGTGATCCCAAATCATAAGGGAGAGTCTATAGCTAAGCTTTTGGAGGATTGTTTGTTGGAGTGGGGTATAGAGAAGATTCTCACAATTACCGTAGATAATGCTTCATCAAATGATATTGCATTGAGAGAGTTGATTAAGAGGATAGGTGATTGGCGGGTCCCCAATGCACTTTTACATAGAGTGAAGCATTTGCATGTTAGATGTGTAGCCCATATTTTAAACTTGATTGTGAATGATCGGTTGGGTGTAATGAGGATGACAATTGAGGCAATTCGTAATGCAGTGAGGTATGTTAGGTCCTCCCCACAAAGACTTGATTTTTTTAAACAATGTGTTGAAAGGGTGAAAGTAGAGTGCAAAGGGCTTGTGATTTTAGATGTACCTACTAGATGGAATTCCACATTCTTGATGTTGGAACGGGCTTTGAAACTTCAAAAAGCCTTTGATAGGATAACAGAAGATGATGCCAGTAATTTTTGGGCGTGGCTTCAAGGTGACATGAATGACAAGCCAAAAGAAGGGCCACCGGCAAATGTTGATTGGGAGTATGGGGAGCAGTTTGCTGATTTCTTGAGGCCATTTTATGAAGTCACTTTAAAGGTGTGTTGTTCTAATTCTCCTACTATTCATAACACTTTTGGTGATTACTTCATATTTATGGTGTCTTGCAAGAACAATCTAACCCGATATTATTGGAGATTATATCACCCAAGCAAGCCAAGTATAACAAGTATTGGGGTAGTTTTGAAAAGTTGAATCCCTATGTGTTCATTGGTATTGTTCTTGATCCACGTCATAAGCTTGAAAAGGTTGTTTTTATTTTGAGATTATTGATGGGGACATGGATGAAAATGTGGAAGCAAATACAAAGAGAGTGAAAGATCTCTTGTATGAGCTTTACAATGTGTATGAAGAAGAGGGAAAGGGAAGTGGTGTTAGTGAGGTTAGTGGTACTCAAACATCAAGTGAGGGAGTATCTTCTTCAAGTAAGGGTTGTACTGTTACGTCCTGAACCCAAATTCACCCGTTTACTGGTCATTTGGACGGTAAACGACAGCTACTTTCACTTTGACTGTCGTTTCAGCACTTTTAGTGGCCCTAAAAGTTGACTTTTTGTTCGGGTCAGAATTTGAGAAAAGTTTCTTCACGAAAGTTGTAGGGGACGTTAAATCGAGCGCGTGCATATGTGGTGCGTAAAAAATTGGACTTAGTATGTGAAAGTTATGGCCGAAAATGTAAAAGTTACTGTTCATGGTAATTAATATATATATGGAAGTTACTGTTGGTAGATTTCCATTTTCGGAAATTCTACCTAGCTAGCTCGGTAACTCTCTCCTCTTCTTCCCCGACTCTTCCTCCCCTTCGGCCCGTTCTTCTTCCTTCAATTTCTCCCCCCTCCGGCCGACCCACGACGAAATCCGGGTGTTTTGCAGAAATTTGGCCGGAGGAGCTCGATTTTGAGCTGGGAAGGTTACTGTAGCAACTTGTGGTTTTTGCCGATTTCCGGCGATTCCGGCCACCTCCGGTCACCATCTTGCCGTCGAAGCTTGGGTTTTCCACGGAGATCATTTTGCCCCTAGCCTCGAACCACGATTTGAAGTGTAGAGGCCGAATCGACAACCTAGGGTTCTTGAAGTTCTGGGTTTTTTTCACCGGTTGATTTCGACTGTTTCAAGGTAAAATTAGATGATGTTGTAGTTGAATGAATGGTTGGGTTTGTTGTGTAGAAGCTACTGTCCAAATTTGGTGGCCATCGGAGGTGGTGGCCGCCGGCGCGTGGGCCCCACTCGCCGCCACTGTGGGTGGCGTGTGGTGGTGCGTAGGGCTGACATTTAATTCCAATTTTTAGCCCATTAAATCCTATAATTTGAGTAGAGCTTGTTTATGAAGTTTGGTGATTTTTAGAGGAGTTTGGAATTGTTTGTGAATTTTGAAAGTGTGGAGTTTCGGTTGTTGATTTGTGGGAATCCGGCCTTCGGATTTCCCTTATTCCGTCATGGAATACCTTAATCGACGGATTGATATAAATGGTGAAGTTTGGCTTGAAGTTGAAAGGAGTTGGAGTTGCTAGTTTACGTGGGGTTTTCAGGATTCAATATAGAATCGTATTGTTTTATCGAATTGTTGTTTACGGAATACAATGGTGTACAGGACGAGATACTGACTCATCGCTCGATGAGGATCCTTACGCTTGGATACCACGCTAGCCGTATACTGTGAGTGGACGTTTGTTTTTGAATATTGATGCATGCATTTAATTTTTTTCGAATTAATGTTTTATTAATTATCACATTATTTTAGTTTCGGATATGATTTCGGTTTTGGAATATTGCTTGGATTTTCCATCATGATTTTTGGAACGTGAGTTTTATTCGCTTGGATTTGAACTTGTGATTTAAGTGATTTTCGACGAATTATTTTTCTGAGGTGATTTCCGGAATTTATTAATATATTTTATTCGTCGATATTGAGATTTCTGGAATATTTTTCGAAATGGGATTTCGATGGAATTATATTTCTTGTTATTTATTGACTTTCGATTTTGGCATTGGGAATGCCTTATTGTTAATCTAGTTATTCTTTTAGCGTGTGGGACACGCTGTTGCTTTATACGAATTTACGAGAATTTTCGGGTACGGTTGGGAATCGTACCCGTGTTTTCTTTATTCGTGGGACATGGGGAAGCCTTATAGATTTACTGGATTTTAATGGTTTTTACCCGCCATACCTGGGTCGTCATATTTATTGCTAGCTAGCCTATTAGTACTCCTCCCTGCTTACTATGTGTTTGTGGGTGAGTAAGAGCAGAGCATGTGATGCTCCAGAGTGTGGGACACTCCGACCCGAGTCTGGGAGGCTCCCTTCTCGTATGGTGATAACTTCTTCCCCATACTTTTTTCGTGACTTGACTAGCGGGGCTAGTCCGTTATTTTCGTAACCAGCGGGGCTGGTGTGTTTTCACGAGAATTTTGGATTTCGATGTTATCGTAACCAGCGGGGCTGGTGTGTTTTTACGAGAATCTTGGATTTGTTGATAAATGTGTTTTTCTTAAAAGTTGCATGCATCGGGTTTTTTTAAAAGGAATACATGTGGAAAAGCACAAAACCCACTTTTCTTTACAATTATTTATTTATTTATTTTGTCCACTCACGCTAACGTTTTATGTGCTTTTCCCCTGGGCCCTTCGGTTTCAAATGCCCAGTCTGCAGAGTAGCTGGTTCGGCATAGTAGGATTCGGGGCATAGCATCTGCTGCTGTTGTTTTCATTGTAGGTTAACTGTTGAACCTACCTGTATTGTTATTTTCTTCTTCCTCTTTTAGATTGCTCTGATAACCTGTGGGGGATAAATAATGTAAAGGTTGGAAGTTACTTTGGTGTAATTAAGAATATGTTATTTTCGGATTTCAGTTACTTATTGTGAAGTTGTTGGGTTTTGGGGAGCAGGGTGGCTCCAGGAGATTATGGATGATTTGTTAGAAGTGTGATTGTAATTCTACAGGTTTTGGGTAGTCCATTTTAGGGGTGACTCTGCCAAATTTTTGGTAGAGTTATTCCTAAGGTGGGCCCCACAGGGCCACCTCGGATTTCAGGGTGAAATTCGGGGCAGGTCCTGTCATGTACCTTGTTAGAAAAGAGGTTGAAAGAGAAAGAGCAAAGGAGAAGAGCAAAGAAAGCCGAGATTATCAATAATGATGTGGATAGATATCTTGGAGATCCTATTGAAGGTGGTGGTGAAGACTTTGACTTTTTGAGTTGGTGGAGGGTGAATGGAGTTTGTAAATATCTCATATGGGCCCGCGTTGCGAATGAGATTCTAGCTATTCCGGTGTCGACCATAGCTTCGGAATCTTCCTTTAGCACGAGTGGGAGGATTATTGATCCATATCGTAGCTCCTTAAGTCTTAGAATGGTGGATGCCTTGATATGTACACAAAATTGGCTTAGGAGTGAAAATGTGTATTTACATCATGTGCCTACCATTGAGGAGATGAAGTTGTGTGAAGAAGTGGAAAGAGGTAATTGTTTCTATTTTCTTATTTAATGTTTTTTGGATTAATGAAGTTGTAATTTTTATGTTATATATGATTGTATGTATTTCAATGTCTAATGTCTTTCTTTTTATTATTCTCTATGCCAATGTAGAATTGCTTAATATGCCATGTGGAGCTGCAGTGGGAAGTAGTCGGAGTGGTATGTTACCTCCAAAGTCAAACACTTCATCTTTCCGAGCTTGAGATCATGTCTTCCTTCATATGTTGATGTTTGTTCATTCTCTTTGCGATATTTAATTTTTTAGTGAACTTAAACATTTTCAATTTGTGAGGTTAGTGTTTATGACTTGATGGACATTATAAACTTTGGACTCTATATTTTTTTACCATTTCATATGTTGACGGACTTTATAAATTTTGGACTAAATTTATTATTTTGAAGCTTTGAAGTTTGAATTGTGAACTATGGAATATGGATATGGACTATGGAGTATAGATTATTCCTATTGAATGTACAGGTTCGAAGAAACAAAAAACTTCCCGACTTAAAATACCGAAGAGGTAGAATTAAAAGTGGTAAAAATCTGTTTTACAAAAAAAAAAAAAAAAAAAAAAACCAAACTGAAGTCCAAATTCGGTTCAGTTTTCGGTTTAGGCACAAAACCGACCCGATTTGACCCGAACCCACCCCTAGTTGTGATCTCTGCTACCACTTTTTTCAAATTTCCTCAACCTTTGACTCAACATGGTGCGTGTTGGATATCAAAAATGGGGAGCAGCATGTGGGGCAGGTAATTCATGTGATTGGTGCAAATAATATAATATTGATGTTTGCTAGAAATATAAGCATATGTGATGGAGTCATGATCACCATTCTTTGATGGCCATAGCTTACCCTCCCGGCATGCTTTCTTCAAGTCATGGTATGTGTTAGAGGGAATTGGAAAATTCTGCCATGTTCCAACCATGGCATGCTCGGGCACATCACCATATTTTTGGTCCCTTAATTTCATTGGGACAATCCTAGCCATTCCTTTGGAAAACCGGCTAACTTGCATAGTGTTGGTGAAATTACAATAAAATTATAATTTCTATATGAGAAACTCGTTGACAATAGGCTGAGGCGTGGGTATCTCGCTCTCTTTAAGGAGATTCAAGCCCTCTGCGGAACAATGCCGGTGCACCAGAAATCTCTTGACTTGTCCCCTCCAGGATACAACAGCCCAACAACAAGTTGTATGGCTCACACCAATCTGCACAAATTGGAGGAACCCAAAGCTCCACCAAAAGAACACCTTTCTCTGGCCAAAAAATTCAAAGAAGACTCTTTTGGGGGATTTTGGAAAGAAGGTTGATGGGTGAATAGTTGAGTAAAAGTTTGATGTGTTTTAGCATGCAACAAATGGTGCTATTTATAGGCTCTTAGGACACTCCCTACAATTACTACAATTAATAGGGTAGTAACCAAATGCCATAGGTTACAAAAATTAAAACCCAAAATAAATCAAAATAAAACACCATGAGTTACAAAATAAAATTCAAAATAAATTCAGAATTTAAACACACAATAACTTCACCCAAATTTAATTTCAAGAATAAACAAAATATTAAAATGTTACAACACATAGCTTCTCTAAGTTGAATAAAAATGTAAGGGTCCCAGATATAAGAGGCCAGGGTAAAAAAAAAATTACGGTGTGTAAAAAAATTCATGCAACAATTTTGTTTTTTTTTTTTTGTCTTATTGTTTTCTATGAGTACGGTGTGTAAAAAAATTACGTTCTTGGCGGAGTACTCGTTTTGGTGTTTACTGTTTATCACAAATCTCTTTTATCTACCTACCTTTTAAGGTCCCACCTTTTAAATCAAAACAATTTTATTTCGAACAATACAAAACTTCAATTTTAGAAATTATTCACCAAAACTAGAAGTAAAATTTATTTAATTGAATAATTACTATTAATTTAACCTTTTTGACAAAAAAAAAAAATTAAATTACTCCTAGCTCACCACATAACAAGATAACTAGCGTACGACGTATATTCAATGTTAATCGAGAGGAGCCATATTAGCGTTCAGACGACCCACTCGACACAGTAAAATAAGTACTGTATGTAATGCAACTAGTGAAATTTTCAAGTGAGAGTAGACAAATCGAAAAAATAAGTTGCGAATGAACATATTAGTTTTATCTGGTATTTAGGGTTGACCTGGTAGATCGAGACACAAACAACTTCGAAAATAGCTAAAATTTTGACCATAATCATATATTCTTATCATGATAACATCTAACAGTCGATTTTGATAAAATCTATTTCCTCTACATTGTTCCTCATGGAAGGTATACTATTTGATACAACTAATAAATAAGTTAGACCACATTAGTAGACATATAAGGATTTTGTGCGATATAAATAATCGAAATTGGAAAGCGATAAATTTTTCATTACCCATCTATTTATAGAATATTAATGGGTATTTTGTAAAAAATTTCACCCGATCCGCCGTCATTTCGACATTAAATAAAGCAGTCAACCATTTATACGCTTCTACTTCCCAAAGGGGAGCTGAACCACGAGGAGATAAACTTCCCGAAATTTTTACATTAGCTGATATAAATCATACCTGTTTGGCTCCAGTTTTGTTGCAGCTGGTCAACAGTCTCTTTTCTTGCGCGGGCGTGCCAGCACCGTTCGGGTGCGGTCGTCGGGGGTGTCCCTTGACCTGACTTCTGTTGAGCGATTCTGGACGAGGAGAGCACCAACCTCGTCGTGGGATTCTTTGTGCCTCGTGGCGAGGACTTTTGCTGAGCTTCTTGAAAATCACCAAATCGATACTCGATGTTGTAGATCGAGCAGAGCGAGAACCACCGGGAAGTGAGGAGAACTTGCTAAAGCGTGACTTTAGCTTGGCTGGGTTGCTAGGGCGTTACCCTTGCTTGGCTGGTTCTGTAACCGTTGTGGTCGTGGCACTACCGTCGGCTCCCGAGGAGACTAGGACCGAAGCACGTTGACAGAGGGTTTGGTGGCACTGAAAGTCGGCTTCTAAGAAGACTAGGACTAGGAGTGTGATCACCGCTAAGAGAAAGAGAAAGAGAGGGAGAGGAGTTGCTCTTAGAGAGGTTTGCTCTAGAGAGAACTTAGATCATCTTAGAGATGTTGTTGTTGAATGTGAATGTGTGTCTTAGAATGAGAGGAGAAGGTGTTTATATAGGGAAGAAAAAGAAGAGTGAAATGATGAGTGGAAGAAAAATAATGAAAGTAGATCTAAGTTCACTTGTAAAATATGGAAAAGATAGAGAAAAGATGAAATGAAAGCAAAGCATGAAGGTGCAGCAACATGGAAGTGGTGATGATCTATTAAAGAGATCGTAGAAGAAAAATATATCCAAGGAAAAAGAGAAAAGCATCTAGCTTTCTTCATGTGGGTAGGAAACATGAACATGTGAATATTGAGCTGGTTTTATGTCAGTTTCTGCCCCTTTATTCCTTCAATTATTTCTCCAACAAGACTTCATTATATGCCTTCCACTTCTTCATATGAAATGTTCCACTATGAGTGTAGATCATCCTGACAAATTTTCAGATTTTTATTCCATGTGGTTGGGCCGAAAATGCTGCTGGACCTCTTACAGGTCCAGTTTTCCAGTTTTGCTTCTGTAGAAAAATTGGGCTGATTGTTTGAAGGCCTTCCACTCAAAAAAAGCTCTTGCACTCTTCATAAGAAATGATCCTTGGGCTGTCTAGAATGGATCTGGAAAGTTTCAGCACATTTCGATTTCATTTGGTTAGTCTGCCACCCCTCCTTCCTTGTCTAGCTCGGTTTTTCCTAGCCGAAGTAGGAAAATATGCTAAAGTTGACTTGTCATACTTCCATAGTAGGCTTTATTTAGCCTCTAAATATATATTTCGAGCTTGTCGAAAATATATAGCTTGAGCCACTGACATTGGCTCAATTTCTCCAACACATGCCTTGTCAGGCCAAAATGTTCATTTTGGGTCCAAACAATACCCACGAGAGTGTGAGAGCTGACAGATCGAAAAAATAAGTTGTGAATGAGCGGTTATGAGCATATTAGTTTTATGTGGTATTTAGGGTTTAGGGTTCACTTAGTAGATCGAGACACAAACAACTTCGAAAATAGCTGAAATTTTAACTATAATCATATATTTTTTATCATAATAACATTCACCCGTCGATTTCGATGAAGTCTATTTCCTCTACATAGTTCCTCATGGAATGTGTACTATTTGATACAACTAATAAATAAGTTAGACCATATTAGTAGACATATAAAGATTTTGTGTGATCTAAATAATCGAAATTGGAAATCGATAAATTTGACATTACCTATCTATTTATAGCATATTAATGGGTATTTTGTAAAAAAAAAACCCGATCCACCGTCATTTCGACATTAAATAAAATGGTCAACCATTTATACGCTTCTCCTTCCCTAAGGGAAGCTGAACCACGGGGAGATAAACTTCCCAAAATTTTTACATTATCTGATATAGCTCATACCCACGAGGGCATGAGAGCTGTCAGATAAAAAAATAAATTGCGAATGAGTGGTTATGAGCATATTAGTTTTATGTGATATTTAGGGTTTAGGGTTGACCTAGTAGATCGAGACTCAAACAACGATGAAAATAGCTGAAATTTTGACCATAATTATATATTCTTATCATGATAACATCCAATGGTCGATTTTGATGAAATCTATTTCCTCCACATTGTTACTCATGGAAGGTGTACTATTTAATACAACTAATAAACAAGTTGGACCACATTAGTAGACATATAAGGATTTTGTGCTATCCAAATTATTGAAATTGGAAATCGATAAATTTGACATTACCCTTCTATTTATAGCATATTAATGGGTATTTTGTAAAAAACTTAACTCGATCCGTCGTCATTTCGACATTAAATAAAGCGGTCAACCCTTTATACGCTTCTACTTCCCCATGGGGAGCTGAATCACGAGGATATAAACTTCCCGAAATTTTTACATGAGCTGATATAGCTCATACCCACAAGAGTGTGAGAGCTGACATATCGAAAAAATAAGTTGCGAATGAGTAGGTATGAGCATATTAGTTTTATGTGGTATTTAAGGTTTAAAGTTGACCTGGTAGATCGAGACCCAAACAAAGACAAAAATAGCTGAAATTTTGACCATAATCATATATTGTTATCATAATAACCGATTTTGATAAATTCTATTTCCTCCACATTGTTTCTCATGGAAGGTATACTATTTGATACAACTAATAAACAAGTTAGACCACACTAGTAAACATATAATGATTTTGTGAGATCCAAATAATCGAAATTGGGAATTGATAAATTTGACATTACCCATCTATTTATAGAGTATGAATAGGTACTGTGTAAAAAAAATTAACTCGATCCGCCGTCATTTCGACATTAAATAAAAATTAACCATTTTTAATGAAACAGTGACGAATAAGACTAAGTTGTTCACTCACAAACCTTGTGGGAGAGTGGTTTACTCACACACACATGTTTGTTCAAACTCTATTTACTCATGGAAAATAATTCGTCAAATTTTGTTATTCTTATGAAATTCTAAATTAACATAACATTTTTCATATGTATATATCTTTTATCTAAAAAACGCTTCTCCACGACTCCACTATTGAAATTAAATATGCATACTTATTTTTTCTTATTATAATTTTGTTTGCACATTTTAATGTTTATTATAAAAGAAATTTAAACACAAACCTTAACATTGCATTCCTTTTTCTGGAAGTCCAACAACTAAAAAAGAAGAAACAGCTTCCCCCCCCCCAAAAAAAAAAAAGATTTTCGGCTCGAAGTCTCGAACCTGCAACCCACCGTGCACCATAACTATTACCTAGTATGTGACTGTGTGGCTTCACCCTATGTCAACTAGTATTGGTATTTCATTTTTTGTTCATTTGAACAATAAACACCAAAAGACCTACTGATTTTTCTCTTCTTTATCTGTTTCAGTCTTTCAGGAACCGAAAATTCTTCGTCCTCTGCAACTGCAAGTAGCTCTTCTTGCTGCAAAGTATAAAAGAGCCCAATGTTTTCTCCGTCTTGAATAGGAAAAAGAACAGAACTGCTCTCTACTCCAATTTTTCCTTCAATTTTGGGTGAAAAGGTAATTATGAATTTGGGTATTGCAGGATTTGAATAGGATTCATGAGATTTTGCAGAATTTCGGTATCGCATGCAGTTGATGAAGAATCCAACACGTTCTCTTCCGAATTTCATCTCCGTCCAAAATCTATTCCACTAAAATTCATAGTTAGGATATAAAATTGTAGCCAATTTCTTCTCCAGTTTTCCAATTCTGCTTGTTCCAGATTCCCAGCAAATTGGAATTCAATTTCGTATGGAAATTCAAGATCTGAATTATTCAGTCGAATAGAATCAAAGAGAAACAAAAAGAATGAGCTGTGATGGTGACGAGATCCAGATCAATGAATTTCCTCCGGTCTGGATAAAACTCAATTAACGTATCAGTGGGATTCGCGTCTGTGGCTACATGACAAAGGGGGGCTGGGTAAATCAATTGGGTGTTTAACCCGTCTACGACAAACTCGATTTTTACCCCAAGATTCAACCATCAACTGGGAACAGGCTAAGCCTTTCGCGTCTCGAATTCCTTTTAATATGTTTACACGTGCATATCACGTGTCTGGGCCCAAACAAGACGAGCATGGAGAGCTCGGAGCTACAAACTGTGGTGTCACATGCATGAATGTATTTCTACATGAAAAATGAGCACCGGCCTCCAGCTTCTTTTCTTGGTCAAACTCGCGGCCAACCTACCTCAGATCATCAAGTAAAAGAAGAGTGGGGTTAATTCATGCAAGGCATATGTGACTCAAGGCTCAGGTCATGCTTATTATATGGTTATTAGTTAATCAATATGCCACTACGATAATCAACTACCTCGCTGTTCGTCAGGATGACTTTATGGCATTCAAGCTTCATGGCCTATTTAGAGGCCTCTATGGAATCAGGCAAGCGATTTCATTTTGTACTTATTGTTGAGCCAATGCAAGTGGCTTTAAAGCAACATTGTTACAAGACTAGTGCTGACTCAAGACCTCTTCAGTCAAGACGGAGAACTTTGACTTCGAGGTCTGGGGGGCAATGTTTGAATCCAAAATAACATTTTTTCACAATGAGGGGGACTCGAAGAAAACCGGGTCAATATCCGTGGCCCACGCATATATTTTTGACAAGTTCGAAATATATTGTTTAGAGGTTAAATAAAGCCTACTTGGAGGCCAAGCAATCTCAAAGCAAATCTGGATATTCCCGAATTTACTTGTGATTATCAAATATTTGATAATCAAAGAGTTGGTTTGCTTGCAAAGATTGTGCAAGAGAGGAAGGCCTAGCAATTATTGAAGAGACAATTAAGGACGGAGAGTTTCTATTGAGACCTCCAAATCTGCTCGCTTGACCTTGTTTGGCTCCAATTTTGCTGCAGCTGGTCAACAGTCTCTTTTCTGCGCGGGCGTGCCAGCACAGTTCGGGTGCGGTCGTCGGGGGTGTCCCTTGACCTGACTTCTATCAAGCGATTGTAGACGAGGAGAGCACCAACCTCGTCGTGAGATTCTTTGTGCCTCGTGGTGAGGACTTTGTTGAAGTTTCTTCTTGTTCACAAGTCGATACTCAATATTGCAGATTGAGCAGAGCGAAATCACCGGGAAGTATTGAGATCTTGCTAAAGCGTGACTTTAGCTTGGCTGGGTTGCTAGGGCGTTACCCTTGCTTGGCTGGTTCTGTAACCGTTGTGGTCGCGGCACTACCGTCGGCTCCCGAGGAGACTAGGACCGAAGCACGTTGACAGAGGGTTTGGTGGCACTGAAAGTCGGCTTCTGAGAAGACTAGGACTAGGAGTGTGATCACCGCTAAGAGAAAGAGAAAGAGAGGGAGAGGAGTTGCTCTTAGAGAGGTTGCTCTAGAGAGAACTTAGATCATCTTAGAGATGTTGTTGTTGTGTTGTGAATGTGTGTCTTAGAATGAGAGGAGAAGGTGTTTATATAGGGAAGAAAAAGAAGAGTGAAATGATGAGTGGAAGAAAAATAATGAAAGTAGATCTAAGTTCACTTGTAAAATATGGAAAAGATAGAGAAAAGATGAAATGAAAGCAAAGCATGAAGGTGCAGCAACATGGAAGTGGTGATGATCTATTAAAGAGATTGTAGAAGAAAAATATATCCAAGGAAAAAGAGAAAAGCATCTAGCTTTCTTCATGTGGGTAGGAAACATGAACATGTGAATATTGAGCTGGTTTTAGGTCAGTTTCTGCCCCTTTATTCCTTCAATTATTTCTCCAACAAGACTTCATTATATGCCTTCGACTTCTTCATATGAAATGTTCCACTATGAGTGTAGATCATCCTGACAAATTTTCAGATTTTTATTCCATGTGGTTGGCCAGAAAATGTTGCTGGACCTCTTACAGGTCCAGTTTTCCAGTTTTGCTTCTGTAGAAAATTGGGCTGATTGTTTGAAGGCCTTCCACTCAAAAAAAAGCTCTTGCACTCTTCATAAGAAATGATCCTTGGGCTGTCTAGAATGGATCTGGAAAGTTTCAGCACATTTCGATTTCATTTGGTAAGTCTGCCACCCCTCCTTCCTTGTCTAGCTCGGTTTTTTCTAGTCGAAGTAGGAAAATATGCTAAAGTTGACTTGTCATACTTCCATAGTAGGCTTTATTTAGCCTCTAAATATATATTTCGAGCTTGTCGACAATATATAGCTTGAGCCACTGACATTGGCTCAATCTCTCCAAGACACGCCTTGTCAGGCCAAAATGTTCATTTTGGGTCCAAACAGACCTCACTCTATTATGAATTATTAAATAACATATATAACCTACTATAAAATGACTATTAAGAACAATAATTATAGAAAAAAATATTATATTTATTTTATGTAGACTTTCCAATTCAATAATATTAGATTGTATTTCTTATTATTTTCCTTATCTATTTTCATTTTTCAATTTCACTACATACTCATTAAAGTATTCATATATATTTAATAAGAATTAAAAATATGATTTAGATCATATGACATAAAAATGTATGATATGATAAGAGGTGTATGTTTGCAAATTATATGATTGAGGTTATTTGAGGAAGTTTAGTGAGGTTTACTGAGTAAATTTAGTATTTGAAAATTTGATAAGAGGTGTATAAAGCATAGAGGTCAAGTGAGCAAATTTGGAGGTTCCAATAGAAAAATGTGGGCTGCTATATATATATATAATACTATACTATTATTAAGAGAAGAGGGCTTATTAGCCAAAGTGGACGTGAGAATACTCAAATACCCTCACACCATAAGTTATATTAAATTAATATTTAATAAATTAGGGATATAAATATAATTAACAAAATAACAGAAAAGTAAAAACAAAAGAGTTTTTCTGCAGATAACTACCCCTACCCACTATTTGCATTACATTTACTTCCCCTACCCACTATCTGCAGATATCTAACACTACTTACAAATATTAATTTTTTAGTAAAAAAAATTCTTGCACATGCAGAGCATGTGATTGCAGACTAGTATATATATATATATATATATATATATATATATATATATATATATATATATATATATATATACACCTAGATTATCTAGGCTAGATATAATGCTTTAGAGCTGAAGGTGGATTTGAGGACACCCTTTAGGGCAACTCCAACCTTTAGGGTTCAAAATCAGTTTTGGGATTTTAATAGAACTCATCATCTCCAACCCATAATTTTTGGTGGATCTAGTCCTATAATTATGAGACTTGGAGCCATTTCCAGTCTCAAATATGTGACAAAACCAAGACCAGGACTTGGAACAGTGGCCCGGGACCACTCCAAATTCCAGCCCAGCCCAGAAGCTCGACTGACGCACCGGAAAGAGAGCTGGGCAGCACGCGCGTCAGGGTGAAACGAGGAAGCGAAGAAACGCACCAACTCGCGCTGGAGAGAGGTAATACGCCTGCTTTGGTCTGCTCCACTGGGCCCCACCAGCTTCGGCCTGTTGGAAACCGACCGTTGGGACACACAATGGTCTGATAATGTACGGCTCAGATCGCTCCATTTTGAAAATGGACGGTCTGATGTTTTCCTTTTTTTTTTTTTTTTTTTACTGAAATCATATATCTCAAATCTGATGGCTCAGATTTGATGTTAAAAAGAGATCAATGGCTCTGGTTAATTCAAGGCTTATTAATTCCATTTTGTTCCAAAAATTTTTTTTAAAAAATCAGAAATTTGAGGGAAAATAATATACCCGTTAGAACAGTAAATTATATGAAATTCTATAAATACCAACCCATTTTTTTCTATTTCCTCACACCGTATATGCCGACACTAATAAAAAAAATTAAACATTTTTTTATTCATTAAATAATAAGAATAATTATTAAATATTATGATAAATTGTTAAATGATTTTTCCTTACCTTATTTAATTAAATTAACATATTTTTAATATAATATTCATTCAAATTATACTCATATTATATTTTAGTCAAGAATAGTTAAAATAGCACCTCCAAATAGAACTCATGGTTGGAGATGAGAATTGATGGATACATGAATAGTGCAATAAGGGGGTGCTAAAATGAAAATAGCACCCCCAGATAGAGCTCATGGTTGGAGTTGCCCTTAGCAGCGATGGATGGATCCAAAATCTGACCATCACCATTTCTTTGGTTAAATTAATTAATTAATTAATTATTCAAAAAAAATTAATTAATTAATTAATTTGCCTTGGTAATTTTAATGTCAAAGATAATTAGTGTCACTATTCTATTGCTTATAGTAAGACCTATTTATTCTAATCCAACAGGATTTTTCAAAACTAGTTTAAATCCCTTTGTTCTAGTTAGGTACTTACAGTGTCGGAGAAAAGTTGATTTGCAGGCAAGACAAGGCCGGAAAAGGAAGAAAGGAGGAGGTCGTTACCAGGGAGTATACCATCAATCTCCACAAGCGCTTGCATGGGTGCACCTTTAAAAAGAAGGCTCCAAACGCCATAAAGGAAATCAGGAAGTTTGCTCAAAAGGCCATGGCTACTACTGATGTCAGAGTGGATGTTAAACTCAACAAGCACATTTGGAGCCGTGGGATGCGAAGTGTGCCAAGAAGGGTTCGCGTCCGAATTGCACGAAAGAGAAACGATGAAGAAGATGCCAAGGAAGAGTTCTACTCCCTGGTTACTGTTACAGAGGTTCCGCCAGAGGGATTGAAGGGTTTGGGTACCAAGGTGATTGACGAAGAAGACTGAACTAGTTAGGTACTTACAGTTTTAGCTGTAGTTCTATTTACTTAATGATATTTAGTCCAATTTTTGACTAAAAAAACATGATTTTTCAAACTATTTTAGTATCATTTGAATATTTTCTCTAATTAACGCTAATTAAGGACAATCCCATGCTGTCAATTTACAATTGCTCTGCACTTCCTTTTTCATGTGTAGGCAGATAATGTATTGACATTATGTGGGTCTTAACAGCAATGCCCTTATTGTAAGGAATTTAATATAATTCACTAAGCCGCTCTGCCTAGTTTCATTTGGCCTAATTATATAAATCTCATTTCCGTAAGTGAGAGGTTGTGAGTTTAACTCACGAAAAATTAATTGTTGTATTTCTCAGTTGTTGATTTAAAAAAAAAAAAAAAAAAATTCTAAGCGGCTTTAGGAGAAGAGAAGTTTCACACCGGAATGTAACTTAAAAATCGAATGCTAACATATATGAGAAGAGAATTAATGCATGATAATAACTACATATTTCATTCTTGTTTGGAATACATAAATTACTTTACCTTTTGTATTAATTATGTAATGTATACAATTTATTTAAAAGGCCCCTCTTGACCCAAAGCACAAAAAGAGTTTTTCTATTGGAACCTCCAAATTTACTCACTTGACCTCTATGCTTTTTACACCTCTTACCAAATTTTCAAATACTAAATTTACTCACTAAACCTCACTAAACTTCCTCAAATAACCTTACCCATATAATTTGCAAACAAATTTTTATCTTTAAAATAAAAAATTAAGTCATTTCAATGATTTAATCACTCTATAAATCTTAACTAAATATACATTTCTTAATCAAACTTAAGTTTCAAAAATTAATGTCTAATCAATAAAAAAATGCCATGAACTATTATGTTTTTTTTTTAATTTTATTTTCTTTCTATTTTAGGGTGCAAAAAAAATAAAGAAATCATTTGTTTATATTCTCAAAAAAAAAAAATCATTCGTTTTTTAATGTTTATATTTTTTCTGTATTTTTTGTTCCATATGATTAATTATTTAAATATTTGTAATTTTTTTTTTTGTAAATATAATGGATTGACTTAGATTTAGGTCATAAAATCATAAGAGGATTTATTTTATTTTCCCTCACCAATATGCGTTCAACATATATATCATACATTTTTATGTCATATGATCTTAATCATATATTTAATTCTTATTAAATATATATGAATGTTGTAATAAGTATGTAGTGAAATTAGAAAATGAAAATAGATAAGGAAAGGAATACAATATAATATTATTGAATTGGAAAGTCTACATAAAATAAATACAATATTTTTTTGGTATAATTATTGTCCTTAATAGTCATTTTATAATAGGTTATATATGTCATTTAATAATTCATAATAAAGTAAGGTCAAGTGAGCAGATTTGGAGGTCCCAATAGAAACTGTCGCACAAAAATAGCTTAACATCAACCCACTTACCCTGTCAACATATTTTTATTTTCAGTAACCCAATTTAAAGTAAAATGACAATTTTACCTTCGACCTAATTAATGAACCACATATGTCACTCATCATCATCATCATCTTTCTCTCTCTCTCTCTCTCTCTCTGCCAGATCCCTGCCGATTGTCATTGGGGTAAGCTCTGTTCTTGTCACGACCTTCAGCTTCGGTTTCTGGTCCAGATGGTCGGCGGCGAGTTATTGGGACCTCTAAGCCTCGGGCTCGACGATCGATTCCATCCACTCATGTTTTTTTCCAGCTTGACCTTCAATTCAGGCAAGTTGTATGGGGTCCAGAGAAGCAATGATTTGTGGTAAAGGTTGAGTTTGCTAACCATCCGTTGTTCAAGGTATTGTTAGAGGATGCTGCAAAGGTACAAGAGCTTGTGAATAAAAATATTACAAATGAGCATTATTATCGGGTCAATATACTTAATGCTGTAAAAGATTTTCAGTTGGCAGAGCTAGATATATGGTAGATTTACAGATAATTAGTTGGGGCTCCTTATTCTTAGTGCTACATTTGATCCACGTGATAATTTTTTATCATTCAAATATGAAGATGTTTGCATTCTTGCTTTGAAGTTTTATCCTCAAGATTTTACATCACATGATATGCTTGCTCTAGATATGGAGTGTGGGTATTTTCTAACAGATATGAAGAAGGATCCTCAAGAAAATTTCTATGTCTAATTTGTGTAGGCGGTCAGTTGAATCAACAAAGTCATCATTCTTTCCTATGATTTTATAAGTTGATATGTCTTGTGTTGACTCTGCCAGTTTCTACAACAACAACAGAAAGAGCATTTTTATCTATCAACATCATAAAAAACAAACTTTGAAATAAGATGGAAGATGAGTTTCTCGATGATTTGATGGTTCTCTATATTGAAAAGGAGTTTGCTAATAGTATTGAGAATGATTATGTGATTGTTGAGTTTAAAGTGAGTGGGCCTCTGAGGGTACAATTCAGTTGGTTTTAAATTACGGTTTTATTGTTGTTCTACAATAAATTTATGCTTGTAATTTTTAATTTATGGGATTTTGGTTTTATGTTCTTCCATTGTATGTTTTGAATGATAAAAAAAAGAGCGTGAGGATGAGCTTTTAACTGGGTTCCAAACCTTAAAAAAAAAAAAAAAAAATACAGATGTTTGCAAATTATGTACTTAAAATTAGCCCACCCCATTTGGATCTTGGATCCGCCACTAAATATGGGTACAGTAGGAATGCTTCCTTGAGATGTGGAGTTGTTCTACAATGTATTGGCAGAGATGGAGAACAATGGGGGTTTACTTTTTTCTTGTTTAACGTAATTTGCATCTAGGTAAAAGACTACTGCCAAACACCTCAAAAACATAATTTTTATTTTTTGGGGAACATACACATATACTATATGTGTATTTGGCTTCTCTTTTTTCTCGATCTTTCAGTGTTTCTTTTGGCAATTGAATAATATGGAACATGTATGGTATAAGGTCAATTGAATAATAAGGATTAAATAAATATTTTATTAGGGGATAATAAAATTTTATTATGGGTTGATAAATCTTCTAAAATTTTTAAAATTAAGAACATCTTCATTTTTCACTGATCATTTACTCTCAATAAATTTTTTTTTTTGTGGCAGGGATAAACTTTTACTGGAGGGGCGGTAAATTTTATTGGGGGTCAATATATCTTCCAAAATTTTATTGTGGGGCAATAAACTTTTATTGGGAGGCAATAACAAATTTTATTGGAAGGCAATAAAATTTTTATTATAGACATGAATTCTAAAAATAATTTTCTAGAGTTTCCTAATTTCCTGAAAATAAAGTATGAAAAAAAAATTCTCAGACTTCATTCTATCTAAAACTGTTGACTTATTTTCTTAATAAATATTTTCACCCTGAAATAATGAATTTTAAATACTTTTGGAACTGATAAACTCAAAAACCAAGATGAGTATTTTGTTATGATTTTTCAAAATCATAAAACAATGAAATTCACAAAAAAATAATAATAATTTGTTCCAGGTTTCAATGTGTCTTCAATTGGAACATGTTCTAAAAACCATGCTCAATGAGTAGTGAACTTATGGTATATGAGAATTTTAAGAAAAAATAGTGTTAATAAGGTTAACATGTTTCGATAATTGGGTGATTATTAGAAGTACATTGTCTAAAAAAAAAAAAAACGATAACTCCACCTTTTCTTGAAGACGTGTTCCAATTGACGGAACACAAAAACCTCAAACGATTATTTTTTTTGTTAATTTTCTTGTTTTCTAACTTAGAAATTCATAAATAAAAAAAATTGTTTCGTGATTTGAGTCCATTCAATTCCAGAAGTTTAAAAGTTAATATTTGAGAGTGAAAAAAATGTTGGTAAGGAAATAAGAAAATACAATTTTGGCTAAAAATCGTATGTTATAGTCCCCACAATTTTGATAGAATTCATGATTTCAGAGTTTTTATTTTATTTTTTAATAAAACTAATTAAAGCATAAGCAACAAGTTGAAAAGTTAATCATCACAGGTGATCGAGTTGGTAAGAGGCTCCAAGTGTGGAACTCCCACACTCAGGTTCGATTCCCAGCCGTCGAATCTATTCTTGATAGCTGGGGAATGAATCATTTTGACATGACTCTTTAAGCAAAAAAATATTTCTCATGAAGGAATCATTTTGACATAAATCTTTTAAGCCTTTAAAGATACGTCTGATCTCGATTTAATCTCTACTCGATCACTACCACAAATGTTGGCTTTAGACACCATTACTAATAGTGTGAGTTGGGCTATTGGGCACCAATGATTGGTGGGTACAACCAATAGCCAGTTAGCAACGATCTAGTTAGCGAACTTGCTGATGGTTTCTATTTCTGCCGTGACAAATTCCTATGTACTCACCATTACAATGCATGGTGTTTGCCAATGTGAACAACCCACCGATCAAGTCTTTGGTGACTACATGTATTCCAATTTAAATATATGTATACACACACACATATAGCAATAAAAATTTAATTAATTTGAATATTTAAATACCATGACAAACACCTATGTACTCACCATTACAATTAATGCATGGTGTCTGCCAATGTGAACAACCCACCAATCAAGTTAAACTTTTCAAAGTTGATAATTGTTTCTCCTTTCGTTTGAAACGAATTATTTTAGTTTTTTAGTATTGGTGACAACTTTTAGTATTAAAAAATTGTCTAAGCCCACTGCTATTATTTTTTTTATTTTTTTAAACCCCACCCAACTCCCACTCACTCATAATGGGGCTCGAACTCCTTACCTCTCAGTTGAGAGACCAAAGCCTTACTAACTCACCAAAACACACACCCAGGCCCACTGCGATTATAGTGGCAATGAGATGTTTCTCACCATTCTCTAAATCTTGGGGAAACAATAGTATCACGTGCTTAGTTTTGTAGTAGTGTGGGATCAACTCCAGATCAGACTGGTCGGCTTATCGAATCTCGCCATGAAAATATTTCTTATGGAAAAATTCATCACGTTTTCGGGTTTGAATTATATGGTTAAAAATGTAACCAGAAGTTTCGTACGTATGACAAAGTTTACCGGTCCAACTCAGATGACGATTAACAACAATATAATAACATTGAGATTTCGTTAAATATAAACAACAAAGGAGGAGACAAGATTACGGTCCTAAAGGACCTAAAGTCCTAAATCCCACACACCAGTGGAAAAATGAGAGATGATGATGTTATCCAACTTACATAGTAAAGGTCCGGGCCACATAAAAATCCAGGGATATCGGCATGGTTTTCTCAAGTTTTGGATTTGGAATTTTCCTTTCTGTACAACTTCTGGTACTCGTTATCATTGAAGCCGTTGATCTACACTTCGTTTGTTCAAACAACAGGGGTAACTACACTAACGGTAGTGTCTATCAGAAAAACCTCGACGACTTTCTCTCCTCCCTCGTCACTAATAAGAGCAGCAACGGCTATGGCTTCTACAAATCCTCTTTTGGCCAAGACGATGATGTCGTCGACAAGGTTCATGCCATCGGGCTTTGTAGACCGGATCTTATACCGGATGCTTCCCTCAGTATCTTCAACGACTCGGCATACAATCTCACAAGGGCTTGTCCAAATCAGAAGGAGGCAATCATATGGAATGGGTATTGCATGGTACGCTACTCCAACCGCTCCTTTCATCTTGAGCTTTCTCCTAGTTACAATCAATCGACCACGAGAAACCTATCGTCGTCGGATGTCGATTCATTCAATGTCGATTCATTCAATTCTGAGCTGGAGGGGTTAATCAGAGGAATGAAATATCAAGCAGCTGCAGGTGGTCTTCAGAAAAAGTTTGCAACGGAAACGAGAAGGGTTATGTATTCCAACAATCAATCAATATTTGGAAAAGTACAGTGCATTCCGGACTTGTCGGAGGAAGAGTGCGGTGTCTGCTTGGATGAGGGTCTGAGACAGCTTCAGAAATGTTGTTATGGGATGGATTCTGCGACATTTGGTAATCCGAGCTGTAATTTGATGTATGAAGTTTTCACCTCCAGTGATCCAGCTGAATATGGTGAACCACGAACACTATCTCATCCTACTCCGCCATCAGCTAAAAATTTAGGAGGTAAGAGCATCTTCAGCAATGTTAGTCATTTTTGAGTCAAATTTTAGCTAAAGTAGCTAAAAAGTTATTTCAGCTAGCCATTTTTGAGTTATTTCATCAATACTCTCCATTTGAGCTAATTTTGAATTTATATTATTTTTTAAATTAAAATTAAATAGTTTAAATGTATTTATAAATTACATAAAACATTTTAAATTTTAGAAAGTCTCATCTTGCTCTCTATATTTAGGAGCAAGATAGCTAAAAATTATAATATAGAATCACTTAGGAGTCTGGTGCAGCTGCTAAAATAGATAAAAAGCTGAACATGCTCTCCAAAATAGCTAAAGGAGTCAAAATAGAGAGTCTGCTAAAAATGCTCTAAAAGTGCTACTAAAGATTTGTATGTAGTATTTACTTTAATTTAGGATGAGATAAATTATTTTTTTTTTATCGAAAGAGATAATTATTTTGATTTTTTTTTAGAGAAATTGTCGGTTTTAGACTTTAGAGACTAGTTTATAGTTGACTCACTTGACTGTAGTACCTTGCCCTCGGAAAGGAAGCGTGTTGGATTAGGAAAACTCTTCTTAATTTCCTAATATTCTTGGTCAATATATGTATTCTTGGCCAATAATTAGGATTGTTCGGCTGTCCAATCACGTACGTTCATGTGATGTAAATGTTGGAAAACAACGACACTGTAAATCTCATCTACTCATATCCCTGATATAGAACCAACGATTACAAAGACCATGAGTCGATAGGGTCTCAACTATAGCCTATACATATCTCGGGAGTGTCGATACAACCTTGCAGCCAACCTCAAGAAGATACTAACACCTTCCAACACCATACACATACCGGCGGTTTTGATGTGTAGAGGTGTCTCCCCATTACATTGACAACAAGAAAACATCGAAATTAAAAGCAACTAGTCCTTGAAAATAACACCATATCAATGGCACAACCACTAAACTAGACCACAACCCTAACTCAAAAGAGTAGGGACTTGCCTAAAAACCAAAACAAAAAACTTAATATAGAAACCAAAACAAGCCGTCGTGAACCACCACTCTTCCCGAAGGAGCCGACAGCCGACGGTGAATGCTGGAGATCAGGCTAGACCCAGAAAAACAACAATAATCTGACTTTGACTCGCCGTTCTTCCAGAACCACCAATATCATATAACACCCATTCCACTGCCACAAGAGCGACCCACTGACTGTGCACCACTGCTCCCAGCCCGAGGAAAAAAGAAGAATATCCGCCTTTAACCACTGGCCAGAAACTAAAGAAAATCAGACAATGAAGAACTCCGCCGGAGAACCCTCACAACCCAATCCATCAGAGAACTAGATCTTGATATCACTGCCGCGCCGCGACCAGCTATAATCCGAGAAGAAGAAGAAGAAGAAGACCAACATGGGCCACCAAGCTACCTAAATGACTGGAGAAACGTATCAGCCTTTTCCGACTGCACCCAAGCCACCCCGACGAGGGCGGAAACCAATGCCGGAGTAGAGGAACCATCGGAAAAGAAAAGAAAAACCAAAGTGTTAACTGCCTTTCGCTGTTTCCTTTATTTGCGGTGCTCTCGAAACTACCAGAAAAATTTTTAACACTGGAAGGTCTCTTGCGCAACGACCCTGCTTAGTGGCTCAACCACAAGATGAAAAAGTGCAGACCCTACCCTAATATCACCAGAACTTAATTTGTACAGGAAGTAGGCACATTTACTTACTTGGAATAGGGGGAAATGATTACGGGGTAAAACTATTCCTACATTTACTAACACATAAAGGAATCAGAATGATTCTGGGTAAAAGTATTACTGCGTTTACTAAAACATGAAGGAATCAGAATTGGTGTAGGTCCCACCTCCTTATAAGGAATCGATTCCTGAATACTCAGGAATTCGATTACGAAGGAGGGAGATGGGTTTAGGAATCAACTCATCCGGAATCAATACCGATTCCTTTCTTCTCCCATTCCAGTTGTCTCCGATTCATGATTATTTTCCACTCCAAGTAAGTAAACATGTTAATGTGAATAACAAAGGGCACGTTCATTTCAAAAAAAAAAAAAAAGGGGCACGTTGGGGCTACTTTTGGAGACCATGTTGTTACTTGTTAGATTCCCAACTCTCAAAGGATGAATACCGCGCAGACTAACTCATTAACTGAAAATTTAGATTCAGCTTTGATAACATTCAGAGCCGGCCCTGAGGGCTTCTGCCTAAGGCAGCCGTCTCAGGCCACCGGTTTCCGGGGGCCTCGGAGAAATTTAATTATGTATATATATTATATATAGTATATATATGTTCTTTGCTATCATGGACACAAATTGATTTGTAGCTCCAACGGCAAGCTGTGTGTCTCTTTCTGAACCAACCAAGGTTCAAACCTCGTAGGCGTATTCTCTATTCACTTTTTTTTTTTGACCTTTTCCATATAAAAACAGACAATTAATAATTGTGTTTTCCTTTTTCATATCAATAATTCATTTCTTTCTCCATATAAAAATCTTTTCCTTATGAAAACTGATTTTTTTTTTATCCTTTTTCATATGAAAACAGACAGTCAGACAATTAATTCATTTCCTTTTCCTTTTTCATATAAATAACCAATTCATTTCCTTCTCCATATAAAGATTTTGACCAAAAATCCTAGCCTATATATTAATTATTTTAACTACTTTTTGTATTTCAGAAATTTATATACGAATCAACATTCATATATTTTTGTTTTGTTATTAATTCTACACAAAATTTTGTACTGCATTTTGGCGATATATACACACGCACACACACATGAAGGGCCACATTTTATTTCTTCGCCTCAGACTGTTAGAGTCTCAGGACCGGCCCTGATAACATTGGTGACTTTTGCACGGGTAATACATGGTCATGCATATCCAGTCCTTTCTTTTATACATAGCGAGTAGATATTGAACAAGTATCAACTAAAGTCAGCCCCAGAATGCTTTGAGCAGATCAGAACATCGATTTTTGATTATTGCAGGAAATAAGAAGAGCAGCACATCTGCAGGGACCGTCATCATTATTGCTATGGCAACGGTTGTTTCCTTCTTGATTCTAATTATGTCCATCTGCATCTATCTGAGAGTGAAGTATAAAAGGAAAAGAATTGAAGGTAATTGAGATAACTGTATGTGAGGTATATGGTTAGAACTCCTAAACATGCAACGGACTTAATATTTTCTCTTATTTTTCTTCCCATTAAGAAAGAGCAGAAGAAATCAAATCTGCGGAAGCTTTGCAATTCGACTTTCGCTCCATTAGAGCTGCCACAAATAACTTTTCGGAAGCAAATAAACTTGGACGGGGAGGATTTGGTATTGTTTACAGGGTATGTAATCCAACATCATTTGTGAAAATGATATCAATTATGTGCCTCAAAAATTAGATAATGATCAAATTCCCTTTTTATGCAGGGTATACTTCCCGATGATAAGGACATAGCGGTTAAAAGGCTTTCGAGGGATTCTGCACAAGGAGATTTAGAATTCAAAACTGAGGTCTCGCTAGTGGCCAGGCTTCAACATAGGAATTTGGTTAGGCTTCTTGGTTTTTGCCTGGGAAAAAATGAAAAGATTCTTGTTTATGAGTTTGTCCCTAACGGAAGTCTTGATCAATTCATATTTGGTAGGGTTTGTCTTCTTATCAGAGTGTTTCGATTAAGTCCATTTTCATGTATGTTATGTTTACAAAATAGTACAACATTGCAACAAACTTCATTATGAAATTCGCATTTGCTTGAACATGTAGGTGAAGTCAAGCGCGCACATTTGGATTGGGCTATTCGCTACAAAATCATAGTAGGCATTGCGAGAGGGCTCCTTTACCTTCATGAAGATTCTCGTCTTAAAATCATTCACCGTGATCTCAAAGCTAGCAACATTCTGTTAGATGCAGACATGAACCCCAAAATTGCAGATTTTGGTATGGCGAGATTGTTTGATCTTGATCAATCACAAGGCGAAACCAGACGAGTTGTGGGAACTTAGTAAGTACTACCACCAAGAAATGTTTACAGTATATATGTAATGGTATTTGTGCAACACTAATGATACTCCAAACTCAAGTGTGCATTGAATATATATTGATAGAAATAAGATCCTGCTAATACCACTAATACATGTAAAGGACAAGTAATTAACAAGTTGGGATGAGCATAACCATACAAGATTTACATGGAGGCAGTATTGACTTTTTTTTGTTGGTATCAATGCAGCGGATATATGGCTCCAGAGTATGTGATGCGTGGACAATTTTCAGTTAAGTCTGACGTCTTCAGCTTTGGTGTCTTAGTTTTGGAGATAGTAAGTGGACAAAAGAATAGTTCTTTTCGTAATAGAGGAAATGTGGAGGATCTTCTGAGCTATGTAAGTATAATAGAAACTTGTACTTCTATGTTTTTCTACGAACTAATAACTGTATTAGATGCAGCTAAAGAAAGAAAAATTCAGAGTCTAATTTTGTTTATGCACATTTCCAATTCATTCAGGCATGGAAAAATTGGAGAGCAGATACGGCTTCAAATATAATAGATCCCATCTTGAGTTCTGGTTCAAGAACTGAGATGATGAGATGCATCAATATTGGATTGTTATGTGTGCAACAAAATATAGCTGATAGGCCAACTATGACTTCTGTTATTCTCATGCTCACTGGCAACTCTCTCTCTCTTCCAGTACCCTCACAGCCAGCATTTTTTATGGGTGCATCCGACTTTTCAAAGGTTGTAGAATTGGATCAAGCTCAAAGCAGCAGTTCAGTCCAAAAATCTGTTAATGAGGCTTCAATTACTGAACTATCTGCTCGCTAATGTACAAAGAGATTCCTAATTTTTAAGATAGGGTTCTGATCAATATCTGAGTGATGTAAATGAACCATTGGTACGTGGTACAGGTATGCAACCACCACATTCTAGCTAGCAACGAATTTGTTTTCGATGGAAGAGATATATGTCCCCAGTATTTGCCGGTATGGCTGAGGCAAACATAGTTTACCAATCGAAGGGTAATGACATATTTCTTGCAGTATATGCTTACAATTGAAGGCTAGCGGAACGAATTTGTTCACGTAAGTGTAAGGGATGCTACAAGTCATACAAACACTCTTTTAGCAGCTGCCCTGTCTTATACAGCCAACATTAAATAGTTTGTTGTAGAATGAGAGTATTTGAGAGAGAAATTTGTGTGCTTGTTTATAAATAATATGGCCATTTATATAGAGGGGCAAGAGTACAAAGATTACATAATATTACAAAGAATTCTATTTTGAAAAGAGATAGGAAATCTATGATTAATTCTACTCTCTCTATTATATAAGGTATCACATTCTTATTTAGACTAGTCACACTAAATCTGGGTTTCCTGCAACATAGTTATACATAAGTGATAACACGTGAAAGCTATATATATAAAATGGTGGTGAGCAATTTTTTTTTTTTTGGGGTTTTGTCCCTTTACATTAATTCTAGGGATTTTTTTCCTCTCCCTTACACCACTCACTTATTTTTCTTTCCACTTGCCCATAGTAACTCTTATAAGTTGTTCCCTATATAATACCTAATTAAGTTTTTTTTTTAAATTTATTTTTGAAATTATTTTGTTCTCACCCCTTTGTCACATAGAGAGAGAAGCCATAGGAGACTTCACGGGACTCCGGTCACCCATCGATGGAATCCTGTCACCAGTCACCAGACTCCGGTTACCCATCTCAGGAATTCGGTGAATCCAGTGATCGGCCATCGGACTTCTCTGAAAACCTCGCTTGAGGTCCCCAAAGAGGACGTCGGAGATCTCATAGGTCACTGGAGACTTTTATTGCCCCTCAATAAAACTCAATTAACTTTTATTGTCCCCCAATAAAAGTTTAGTTTATTGGGGGGCAATAAAAGTTTAATAGGGAGAATGGGGACTAATTTCCTTAAAATTAGACACATAAAACATTGATTGAGATCGAAGATGAGGAGATTATATCAATTCAAATTGTTTTATAGGAGGCAATAAAGGTCTATTAGGGGGCAATAAAACCAATAAAATTTAGGCATTTGGAATGATGACTAATCTTCTTAAACTTAGACAAATAAAACTTTGATTGAGGAACTCTATTATATTAGAGATTAGAGATAGACTAATAGGCGCTCCGCGCTTTAGAACCCTTGGAAAACTTTTCACTGGTGTCGAACCTGTCCGGCTGCGCCGCGGCGCTGGGTTCTTGAAGGCGTACGATGTGTGCGACCGGACAGGATCTTTGTTTCCTGGGCGGGTCTGATGCTCGGAGGCTGAGGTCGAGAGAAGTCTTTCTCCGTTTCTCTTAGTTAGAGGATGTGGCTGCTTCGAAGAGTGAGTTAGGGTGGTGGGATGGGATTGAAGTTTATAGTCGAGTCAGGTCAGGGACTTACTACCGACAGTTTATGGTGGGCTGAGATTGTTGGTTCGCTAGGTTGGTAGGTGGCGATGTTTCAACTTTTGTGCTGGAGGTCGTTGTCGATCCGTGGTGAATCTGTGCTTGGTTGGATCATAGACTGGTGGAGTGGGAGAGGGATGATGTGGTTTCTAGATCTGGACTCTGGCAGTACGGTGTAGAGACAATGATGAAGATGGGTGTTGCAGGCGAATGGCCCGACTGCGGTGGTGGTGCGATGATGGTGGAGTTCCAACATTGGTGGCGGCGCGGTGGGTATGGTGGCGAAGTGGTGGTGCAGCTGCTGACTTGGGCCAAGATGGATGGACTGAACGCTTTCTTTGCAGATTTGGGCTTCTGAGCCTGCACTTTGCTTGTGGGCCTTGTTTGGGCTTTTGTTGGCATTATTCTTAAGTTGTTTATTTCCATAGTATTAGCTTCTTTTGTGTTTTCAATAAGTCCCCATCTAAGCATGGTAGGCGAATGTGGGCTTTGTCTTGGTCTGCACACTCTGTGTGCCTTGTCTGGCCTAGTGAGACGGCTATCTGTTTTAAAATGAAAGCAACCTCTTAGTGGCAGGATGAAACGAAATGTTGCCAGATATGATTCTGTGCATCAACGTAGTAGGAAAGCTGTGTTGCTTGTTATGATGCTTTTCCTTAGTAGAGTTATTTTTTCGTTATGTCACTGCTTTGTCAAAGCAAATAGAGTTGCCAGTCATGCACTCTTTGCTAATTAGTGCATGTTAGAATACTTAGCTTTGGTAGAGACTCCTGGTATTATTCCAAGATGTTCTCTTGTATTCTATGGTTTCATTAATCAAGGCTTAAGGGCAGCCGCACTGGCCCTTATTCAAAAAAAAAAAAAAAAAAAGCCTTTGATTGAGGAAGAAGATGAGGAAATTACATCAATTCAAAACATTTTATTAGGGGAATAAATTTTTTATTGACCCTCAATAAAAGGATTTCATTGTCCACGAATACACCTGCTTATAGGTCTTCTAGTTAATTTGTTTCTTTTGCTCTTTTATTGACCATAAACCTAATTGGCTAGAAAAAGCTAACAAAAGATATCAGAAATGCATCTCTGCAGTGAACGAAGATACTATGTAATATTTAAAACCCTAACAAGAACCAGACTTATTTAATGCATTGATTGTCTATACAATCAGCCAGAGAAGAGCTAAAGTAGGCATATTAACTTGATGTCTCCATAATCAGGCCACAATAAACAAATTGAAGCTTAAAGTTCAGAAAAACACAAAATCCCATAACTAAAAGAATTTACCCCCAAAATGAATGTGTGCCTCCCAACTAATCTAAAATCCACGAGTTGAACCTCAATACTCATTACAACAATCAAATTATTGAAAACCAGACAAAGGGTACCTCCTAATCAACAGATATCAGAAGAAAGAATGGTAGAGAAAGTATTTAATTGGCTGGAAAAAGCTAAAAACAGATATCATAAGTGTATCTCTGCCGTGAACCCCTTGTAACAAAAAAAAAAAGGATTTTATTGAAAAAATAACAAGAAATCGGAGGAGCATTTCCTATCGCTTGAGCATAACCTTCTCCAGAAATTGGAGGCCATCAAGTGTAAAATCCAGACCCTAGAGCACGAGACCAAAGAGAGCCTCGACCAGTGAGAGATCACCATCAACCTGAGCGTCGAGATCGCACTCGTCAAGGTCGAGGAGACCAAGAAGGTCGTGCTCAAGGTCCTCAAGCGAGCCTGCTCCGATGACGAGTACGATGAGGTGGACAACAACGAGGGGTTGATGGAGATGAAGTTGTTATGCTTGAAGATGGAGATCCAACTATTTGGACCTGGATCTCGTGACCATTGGCGCCCATCCAAAGTGAGACGACGACGTCGTATAAGCACCATGAAAGTGAGACGACGATGTCGTATAACCAAGATAACATAATTTCCAAATAAATAAGATTCGTCCATGAGAGATATATGAAATTCTGCCAAAATGATAGGAGCATTTTAATGTGATATTTTAGTAGTTAATTCCTCATATTTTGCTTAGTTAATTCCTTAACCGAATCGATTTTTAACTGAATTTCTATTTTTAGGTACATTGGAGTAGATGAAGAAGAAATGAGTGTTAGTTCCATAATTACCTAGAAATGATGGAAGCATGGAAATGAAAAGTCAACTTTAGCACATTTTCCTACTCCGACTAGGAGAAAGTGAGCTAGACAAGAAAGGAGGGGTATCCGCCTGATCAAAAGAACTCCGAATGAGTTGAAACTTTCCAGTTTCATTCTAGACATCCCAAGGATCATTTATTATGAAGAGTGACAGAGCTAGTTTTGAGTGGAAAAGCCTTCAAAAAATCAGTCCAATTTTCTGCAGAAGCAAAACTGGAAAACTGGACCTGTAAGGATTCCAGCAGCGTTTCCGGCCCAACCACATGGAATTAAGCTCTGAAATTCCACCACAATGATCTACACTCATTATGGATCATTTGATATGAAGAAGTCGAAGGCCCATTCTGATTTCTTGGTGGAGATATAACTGAAGGAATAAAGGAGCAGAAAGTGACTCAAACCTAACAAATTTCATTAGTGTTTAAGTGCTTAAACCTAACAATTCCATTAGTGTTTAAGTGCTCAAACCTAACCCATCATGATTTGTTTAAGTCCAACCACTATGGCTTGGTAGCCTATATATAGAGGCTACAAAGAAGTAACAACACATTCCTTCATCCATTTCATCTTCTTCCTTTCTCCATTTTTCTTCCCATTCTCTAGTCTTCTTGCATAGCAGGTTTCATATCTTCAAGGAGCTTAGCCGTGCCATCCACCTTCCTAGCTGTGATCACGAGCTTGTGCCACCACTGATAGGAGCATTTTAATGTGGTATTTTAATAGTTAATTCCTCACATTTTGCTTAGTTAATTCCTTAACGAATCGATTTTTAATTCAATTTTTATTTTTAGGTACATTGGAGTAGATGATGATGAAATAAGTGTTAGGTCCATAAAATGATGGAGAAAAATGGAAATGCACTAAAAAGGTCAACTTTACACATTTTCCTACTCCGGCTAGGAGAAACCAATCCAAGCAAGGAAGAAGGAGCGACCACCTGACCAAATGAACTTCAAATGAGCTGAAACCTTCCAGATCCATTCTAGACATCCTAAGAAACATTTCTTATGAAGAGTGCAAGAGCCAAAAAGAAGTGGAAGGCCTTCAAACAGTCAGCCCAATTTTCTGCAGAAGCAAAACTGGAAAACTGGACCTGTAAGGAGTCCAGCAGAAATTCCGGCCCAAACACATGGAGATAAATTCTGAAAATTTTACAGAATGATCTACACTCATGATGGATCATTTCATATGAAGAAGTCACGGGCAAAATCTGAAGTCTTGGTGGAGAATTAATTGAAGGAAAAATGAGTAGAAAGTGACTCAAACCTAACAAATTCCATTAGTGTTTAAATATTCAAACCTAACAAATTCCATTAGTGTTTAAATATTCAAACCTAATAAATTCCATTAATGTTTAAATGCTCAAACCTAACATATCATCATTTGTTTAAATCCAAATAGTTTTGCTTGGTAGCCTATAAATAGAGGCTACAACAAAGAAGAAAGGACATTCCTTCATCCATTCCATTTTCTTTGTCTCTCCATTTCCTTTCCATTTTCCTTTCCATCCTCTAGTTTCAAGTTTAGTCATCTCCACGAGTTCAAGCAAGGCCAAAGAAGAAGAAGAGAAGCCGTGAGCACTTCCATCCATAGCCATCCTTGAAGCTTGCTTTCGAGTTTCAAGAATCCACAACGTGAATCATCCATCTCATCTTCATCCACGGTGTAATCCTATTCTCCTTTGTAACCTTTGCTTTGAATTTCGTTGGTTATGAACTAGTTGACATATATGTTTGAACAAAGTATTATTTCTGGAATTTTTATGATTAATTGAGAATTTTCAGATTCATATATTGTGATTCGAGAGTTGCTTATGTGGGTTTGTTTAATTAAATTTGCGTTATAGATAACTTTTGTATTTTAATCTTATGTGGTTGCAAACACTTAAGGTTTCGATATGAATGGTGCTAGGTTTAAGAACATGAAATCGACTTTTCGTTTTGTGTAAACTTGAATCAAAGTAGTAAAGGTTTTGTACAAAGATCGAATTTAATTAAAGAGAATTGCAATTAGGTGGACTTTTCCATACTAAGTTGTACACTTGAGTTGATAGCCTTTCTCTATGTGTAATGCGTTAAACATGACATGATTGACTAGCTTTCTAGGGTTTGATTGCATGTTTGATAGGATTAATCTAGGTGCTTTCGCTTAGGTTAATTAGCATTGAAAAGTAAAAAATGGGAATTCATTTGCTTTCGAATGTTTCACATGATCAACTCCTTTCTCATGACTTAGATGAACAATATTAGGGTTTGAATCAATTTTAATCATAAGTTTCGGTTTTGATCTTTGTTCCTTCATTCCATTCGTATTTTTATGTTTTTTCATTTTAATTGTTTTTGTTAACTTAGTTTCATTTTCGAAAAAACCAAAAACAAAATCCCCCCTTTTCGTGTAAAATGTTTATATTTTGTGAATACATTTGTGAATATTATACTTTGTTTTAATTTTAATTGTTTAATTGTTTGACAATGACAGGTGTACCCTCAATCCCCGGAATAGAACGATCCCTATTTGCTTATACTACTAACGATCTTTTCAGGGTTAAATTATGCGCTTGCTTTGAGCGTATCAATTTTTGGCGCCGTTGCCGGGGAATTGAAAAATCACTTGTTTTTGTTTATAATTGTTGTATATAAACTGTTTGATACTTAGTTTAAATTAACTAGGTTGTTTTTTTTTATTGTTGAATACGAGTTTAATTGTGAGTTGTAAATTAAAGAAGGAATAGGTGAAGTCGTGTTTATTAATATTGGCCTAAACCCCTTATTGGTACCTAGTTCAGGTCCCTTATGGTTGAGGGCGGCCTTTATTAACATTCATTGAACTGTCTAACACACTTAGGACCTTTTACATCCTAGTAAGAATATCCTATGTGAGATGGTGTCTAGGAAGGGGACAACGTTCATGACGGGTTTTTGAATCCAGAAGTGCTTATAAATGGGCTTAGCTCATGCCAAAATGGATTTTTCCTCTCGTGTTCACCCTCCCCTACCTGGCCATTTCAGTAAGGTTGCCCAACGGATGTAGGAGGGACTTTGTGTCTAGACGACTATACTTGGGCCGCACGTCCACTTGATTTACCGCTTGGAATTAGATTTGATATCAATAATGTTTATAACAAAAGAAATACTTGTGCATACTCTTTACGTGTAAATTATTTTGTTGTTTCACACTTTATACTTGTAAAAATACTTTTTACGTTTTATACTCACTTGTGTACTTAACTTGTGTCTTATGTACAAAATACTTGTTAATTATACTTGTAGTTTGTAATTCATAGTTACTTGTTTATTATTTTTTTTTTTTTTTTGTATTTCTTTGTTAATATTAAGTTACTAACTTTATTTAATGTAGGTACCGTCTGGCTGCAAGACGTAAAATACAAGCGCTGCTTGGGAGGCAACCCAATTCAGAATATAATCAGATTTGCTTTCTCTTCCCCTTTTACTCCTCCATTTTCTTTTTGTTTTAGTAGTTATTTTCGTAAATTCCATCCCTATATGCTTACTTATTTCATTGCATGCTTTTAATTGATTACATTGAGGATAATGCAATATTTAAGTGTGGGGGAAGGGATTTATATTTTTGTCTTTCATTTTGAATCCTATAAATATTTTTGTCTTTCATTTTGAGTCCTATATTTTAAAAAAAAAAAATAATAATAATAATAAATAAAAAATAAAAAAAATAAAAAATAAAAAATAATAAAATAATAAAATAAAATGCATTCATTCAGTCTTATTAAATTCAGCTTTTTACAAAAAAAAAAAAAAACAAAAATAAATAAATAAAAAAAATAATAATAAAAAAAATAAAAAAAAAAATATCTCCCAAATTGTATATTTTGTATTTCTTAGTTAATTATAGTTACTAACTTTCTAATTTCTATTCTGTCTGGCTGAAAGACGTTAAACTCAAGCGCTGCTTGGGAGGCAACCCAATTCAGAAGTAGCTGTGAAGGAGTCTACCTACACAGATTTGCTTTCTCTTTCCCTATCTCTTTTTATTTTTTATTTTTTTCTCTTTTGTTTTTATTTTAGGATTTATTTTCATAAATGTCTTCTATCTATGCTTATTTGTTTCATTGCATGCTTATGATTGATTACATTGAGGACAATGCAATATTTAAGTGTGGGGGAAGGGATTTATATTTGAGTCTTTTATTTTGAGTCAGATATATTGGAAAATACAAAAAAATCGAAAAATGTCAAAAATTAAAAAAATTTCGTTGATTTTATTTATTGAGTCTTAGTCCTTTGTTTTTATTTTTGAGTCATAGGATGCCCTTTTAACTGTCTAGGATGAGCTTATATCTCTGAAATTAAGGCTAAAAGAGGATCACAAGATTGGGATAATATTTGATGATATTCTTTGGTTAATTATGATTTATGAAAAGCATATGAATGTGTAGTAGATATGGTGCATGCATAACTTTGGTACAGAATATGAACATGTGGATGATAAGTTATGATTCATAATAACCCTTGTGAGAATTTGAGCCATGTGCCCTTTCTTTGTTGAGTGATTAATGAAAAAAAAAAATGAATTATACTCTTATTTTCTTGGCGATGATTCTGTTGATCTCATTATTCTTTCATCTTGATTGATTACATGCCATAGATTGAGTTTAATGGACTAGAGAATGCTAGAATTCGCTCTTGTGCTTGTTAAGACGTTTTGTCAATACATGGCCCTGATTCTGGAAAGGATAGAGGCACCTAGGAACTACCACCATTGCCAAATAAGCCTGTGTCCCTATTTGTGCCCGTCGTGGGACCCCCTTAGATAAACCCCTTTGAGCCTACATTAAGCCTTTTCTTTCATCACCCTAAAAATCCTTAACCCCTGAACCTTAGTATAGTTATAATCCTACCCTTTGTTCTAAAAACTTAGTGGAGCTATCTTTTGAGACTTACTACATGATGGTGACAAGGATTAAGAAGAGGTGAAAATTCAAGTGTGGGGGTAGACTTGTCCATAAAAAAATTAAAAAAAATAAAAATAAAAAAATATAAAAAAAAAAGAATGTTTATGGATTTTAGTCCCCCATACTTGGTGAGTTTGGAGATTGTTTTGAATTGAAGGCCCACTATCGAAAAATTTGGTCTTTGTCCAATTCACTAGAATCAAAGGGAGTTTAGAATGAAGATGAAGACATTAAGCCCTTTTATAAAGCCTCATGAGTATGACGTTATGCCTTGGTGGATTTCTAGAAGTCTCTCTACATCAACATGAGCTCTGCTAGGTTTTTAGGATACTTTGTTAAAATTCCTTACCCTTTCATTTCTTAAAACCTTGAGCCTTAGCCCCATTACAACCTTTGAGAAGACCTTCTTGATCCTTAAGATGGGACAGCCTTTGATGTGGAGATGAGTTACAAGAGTTGAACATATGGCTTGGGTCCATTCGTGCAAGTAGTTGATATCTTTCATGAGATCTTTTAAAAAAAAAAAAAAAATTATATTCACAAAGTGCTTTTTGTTTCTTATATATGTGAGCTATTTGATTGCCTCAAAATATTTTCTCTCACATATAATTGAGTGATTATAAGCTTTTAAGCATGAGCCTTGAATCTTAGAGAAGAAAGAGTGATATATCCATGTGAGGTTTGAATCATGACTTGTTTGAAATATGTTGAGCTCCACTCACCACCATTGTTTACTCCCAAGTCTTACATGCTTATATGTGGATAATATTTTGTAATTACCTCTTGAATATCTTGATGATGTGATTCTTGGTTAAGTGCTAATCTTGGTGTCTTGAAAGTATGAGATTTCTGAGACAATATGTTAAAGGGCAATAGAGGTCTTTGTGATGTCAACATCATGGTCTTTGTCTTTGAATTTACTCTTTTATGTGTGACGTTTTTTTTTTTTTTTTTTTTTTTTTTTTTTTTTTTTTTTTCTTTGTGTTTTGCTTTGTGTTTTACGTTTTTGGTTTCTTTGAGTCTTTGTGTTTTTGTTTCCATACTTAGTCAATTTTTTCGTTGGTTTCTTTGTTTTGTGTCATAGTCTTTTTGGTTTGTTAGTTTTTGATTTTGCTAAGGGACTAGCAAAAGCTAAGTGTGGGGGAATTTGATAGGAGCATTTTAATGTGGTATTTTAATAGTTAATTCCTCACATTTTGCTTAGTTAATTCCTTAACGAATCGATTTTTAATTCAATTTTTATTTTTAGGTACATTGGAGTAGATGATGATGAAATAAGTGTTAGGTCCATAAAATGATGGAGAAAAATGGAAATGCACTAAAAAGGTCAACTTTACACATTTTCCTACTCCGGCTAGGAGAAACCAATCCAAGCAAGGAAGAAGGAGCGACCACCTGACCAAATGAACTTCAAATGAGCTGAAACCTTCCAGATCCATTCTAGACATCCTAAGAAACATTTCTTATGAAGAGTGCAAGAGCCAAAAAGAAGTGGAAGGCCTTCAAACAGTCAGCCCAATTTTCTGCAGAAGCAAAACTGGAAAACTGGACCTGTAAGGAGTCCAGCAGAAATTCCGGCCCAAACACATGGAGATAAATTCTGAAAATTTTACAGAATGATCTACACTCATGATGGATCATTTCATATGAAGAAGTCACGGGCAAAATCTGAAGTCTTGGTGGAGAATTAATTGAAGGAAAAATGAGTAGAAAGTGACTCAAACCTAACAAATTCCATTAGTGTTTAAATATTCAAACCTAACAAATTCCATTAGTGTTTAAATATTCAAACCTAATAAATTCCATTAATGTTTAAATGCTCAAACCTAACATATCATCATTTGTTTAAATCCAAATAGTTTTGCTTGGTAGCCTATAAATAGAGGCTACAACAAAGAAGAAAGGACATTCCTTCATCCATTCCATTTTCTTTGTCTCTCCATTTCCTTTCCATTTTCCTTTCCATCCTCTAGTTTCAAGTTTAGTCATCTCCACGAGTTCAAGCAAGGCCAAAGAAGAAGAAGAGAAGCCGTGAGCACTTCCATCCATAGCCATCCTTGAAGCTTGCTTTCGAGTTTCAAGAATCCACAACGTGAATCATCCATCTCATCTTCATCCACGGTGTAATCCTATTCTCCTTTGTAACCTTTGCTTTGAATTTCGTTGGTTATGAACTAGTTGACATATATGTTTGAACAAAGTATTATTTCTGGAATTTTTATGATTAATTGAGAATTTTCAGATTCATATATTGTGATTCGAGAGTTGCTTATGTGGGTTTGTTTAATTAAATTTGCGTTATAGATAACTTTTGTATTTTAATCTTATGTGGTTGCAAACACTTAAGGTTTCGATATGAATGGTGCTAGGTTTAAGAACATGAAATCGACTTTTCGTTTTGTGTAAACTTGAATCAAAGTAGTAAAGGTTTTGTACAAAGATCGAATTTAATTAAAGAGAATTGCAATTAGGTGGACTTTTCCATACTAAGTTGTACACTTGAGTTGATAGCCTTTCTCTATGTGTAATGCGTTAAACATGACATGATTGACTAGCTTTCTAGGGTTTGATTGCATGTTTGATAGGATTAATCTAGGTGCTTTCGCTTAGGTTAATTAGCATTGAAAAGTAAAAAATGGGAATTCATTTGCTTTCGAATGTTTCACATGATCAACTCCTTTCTCATGACTTAGATGAACAATATTAGGGTTTGAATCAATTTTAATCATAAGTTTCGGTTTTGATCTTTGTTCCTTCATTCCATTCGTATTTTTATGTTTTTTCATTTTAATTGTTTTTGTTAACTTAGTTTCATTTTCGAAAAAACCAAAAACAAAATCCCCCCTTTTCGTGTAAAATGTTTATATTTTGTGAATACATTTGTGAATATTATACTTTGTTTTAATTTTAATTGTTTAATTGTTTGACAATGACAGGTGTACCCTCAATCCCCGGAATAGAACGATCCCTATTTGCTTATACTACTAACGATCTTTTCAGGGTTAAATTATGCGCTTGCTTTGAGCGTATCAACCACCTTGGAGCTGCTTTGGATCTTTGGGACGTAATCAAGGGTTGTTCATACCATCTTATCATCATATCTTCACGGTTATGTGTAATTGTAGATAGAAAATTCTGCTTTTTATTTTCTTTGTGTAAACTGAAATTATGAGTTCATAATCTTATTTTTGGAACAATTTTGATGCTCTTTTCAATGTAATATTATTTTATGTGTTTTTGATCTTTGTGTGCTTCATTTATATGAAAAGATAATCTAATTTTGTTTTAAAGAAAACGTTTACATGTTTTTGTTCTTTGGTTCGAAACATAGAGTGATTGCATGTAATTGGAGCTAGTAATTAGGTTTATGCTTTGTAATCCTAATTCAAATAAGTAGTAAAGGCTTAGGACATAAGTTGAAATCAGATTGTTTATGCATTGAATTGACATGCTTTGTGTACTTGGATTTGCATAATTATTAACCAAACTTTCACATGAACTTAATGATTTGAAACTTGAGTTTGCATGATTGCTTTGATAGTGTGAAACCTGTTTTTGAAATATATTGGTTAGGTGCTTGTTTGCTTTTAACTTTGTTTCTTGGTTGATAACTTTTCATGGCATTAGCTTTGATAGTGTGAAACCTGTTTTTGAAATATATTGGTTAGGTGCTTGTTTGCTTTTAACTTTGTTTCTTGGTTGATAACTTTTCATGGCATTAGTAAAGGATTAAGGATGCATGTAACAAATTGATCTTGAATTGTAGTGGATGAATTGTTACCAAAAGTTTCCGTTCATGATTCCATTCATCTTCAACATTTTCTTTTGTTTTTGTTTTCTGAAATTTTCATTCCAAAGCCGCCCCCCCCCCCTAAAACCTTTCTTTGATTTCATGATATGTGTTCTTGTATATAAGTTTACGTTTTTAGTTTTTCGTACATGTAAATATTTCAAATATAATATGAAAATACCTTAAAAGAATACGTTAACCTTGTTTAGCTTTTAAGTTAGTTCATGTGAGTTTTCCTAGTTAGTTTCGTGTTAGAATTAGTTTTTGTTTAGACATTGTGTTTGTGTTGTATTTATTTGTATTTACTTGTATATATTTATATTCTTTATATTATTTTTGTAAATAATACTTTATTATTTTAATTATTTATTTGTTTACACAATTACAGGTGTACCCTCAATCCCCAGATAGAACGATCCCTATTTACCATATACTAACGATGACATTTTACAGGGTTAAATTGCGTGCTACTTTAAGCGTGTCACAAAACGAATACCAAATAGATTTTTTCTTTCTTTCTAAAAATGTGAACCCTTTATTGAATCGAACACTTAAACAAATTTGATTTTGAGCCCTTTTTTTTTTTTTTTTTTTGAAAGTAAAGATTTCATTCATAGCAAACACAGGCTAGAATGGCCCAATACATAGTTCCCACCAGGGGAACAGGTGCCATTACACTTGAAACAATTCCGTTCCTTTTGCAGGAGCCTAGCAGAATAACATAATTCTAAACTAAGATTAATAGCAGAGAAAGTTCCCAGTGTCAATGCGCTCAATTGCGGTACACCAAAGAAACTTTACACCTAGATGTGTAGAATCACCGATCATTCTGTAGGCAAAGTACATAGAGTGTTCCTAATACAAGGATCTTTATTGTAATTAGACTAAACTAAAAACATAGCAATGGGCTGAGAGCAAAACCCTAGCACAATAGAAAGCCCAAAGAGCAACCTAAAGAGAAGTCACAACCCAAAGCCCAGCAAGTTGATGAGCACCTGGTCCCATTCTCCCCCTCTTTCACGCTCTTGCAGCACGTACAGCAGGCCTCCCTGTCGCTGGTCGAGCACGCCGCCACGACCATCAGCGCCAAGACCACGTCGCCGGCACCTTGCGGCCACGAACATCGCCAAGACCATGTCGCCTGCATCACGTCGCCCCACGTCGCCGGCACCCTGCGGCCACGACCATGTCGCCTGCATCATGTCGCCATGATCATCGCCACGACCACGTCGCCTGCACCACGCCGCCTTGACCATTGCCACGCCTACGATGCCAGCACCACGCCGCCATGGCCATCAACGCCATGACCACGCTGCCACGACCATCAACTGCCAAAGCTCCATTTCTGTACATCACCACCGCCGCGCATCGAAAGCTTCAAATCAGAACTCCGCTGCCCCAACAAACCTGCCGGAGTATCAAGCGGCGACACCTCTCCAGACCAACTAAGCAATAGCCTCAAGACATTCCCGTCCGGCTCACTCACCACACAGCGACGAAGCCGGAGGCTTGCCACGAGCGGGAGCCGTTGGACGAGCAATGAGATGGAATCGGAAAAAAACCTAGTTTTTGTTAGGGATTCGCTTTGAGAGAGTTTCTTTTTCTCTTTATGTAACTAGGGTCTACACGTTATATTCTGAGCCCATTGTTTTCTCACAAACCATAGATATTTGATTTAAATGCGTGAATCTCTATCAACCATTCAGACGGCAAATAAAAACCATGTATTTTCCAAAACCGAATTTTCTTCATCTTCTCCATTAGGTTATGAAGATTTCCTTAAGATTGCTTAATTGAATTGTACATCAATCTTCTGCAATCAAATATTATTCTCTCTTTATTGGATATGGTTCTAATTCATGAAGGAGTGATGAAACCTTTTAACACACTTAAAGGACATGGTGTAGAGGAAGACGATCCTCTTACTGATGAGCCCCATTGTGGTTCTGCATCATTGAATCAATGATTTACCACATGTATAATATTACCAATCAATAACTTGTCAAGTATAATTTTTTTTTATGCACTTGTTAATCTTGATTTTGCTTCAAGTTGTCATTATTTTATTTTTAAAAAAAAATTCGACATAGTTTTGTCTATCAAGAATGGTCACTTCTCAATTTATAGTTATTGTTTGTTTGAAGTTTTTAGTTGTTTCTAGTTTTTAGATGTGTGATCAAATCTCAAATAAGTCTATTATGTTTTGAGTTAAGGTTGTCATCAATGATTCCAGTGTGTGCCTAGATTTGGGTAGTTGGTACATCATCAATAAGACCTAGTTTTTTTATCCGCTCAAGGCCATGAGTTTTAATATCGATCTACGTGATGTGATCAGAAGATCCTGGATAGCTCACCCAATAGTTTTCTATTGTCATCATATGTCTCAGTTATTGCTTACTTTTTTGTCAATTGCCCAATCTTTTCATACAACAAATAAAGAAAATGTATTTTCCAAAACCACATTTTCTTAATCTTCCCCATTGGGTTATGAAGATTCTTTAAGCTTGCGTAATTGAATTGTACACCAATCTTCTATCATCAAATATTCTCTCTCTACTAGATACATTTTGTTTCATGACAAGAGTGATGAAATCTTTAGACACATATGAAGGACACGAGGTAGAGGAAGACAATCCTATTACTAAAGAGCCCAACTGTGGTTCTGCATTATTGAATCAATGATTTACCAGAGGTATAATATCATGAACCAATAACTTGTCAATCATTATCTGGTTTTTTTTTTTTTTGCACACTTGTTAATCATGATTTTGCTTGAAGTTATCATTGTTTTTGTCTAAAAGCCCTTTTCAACATAGTTTTCTCCATCCGCGATGGTGGTTTCTTTTCAAATTATAATTATTATTTATGTGAAGTTTTTAGTGGTTTCTAGCTTGGATATGTTTAATAAGATCTCAAATAAGTCCATGCTTTTTCAAGTTAAGGTTATCATCATAGATTTCAGTGGGTGCCTAGATTTGGTCACTTGTCCCAGTTATTGCTGAATGTTTTGGTCGGTTGACATATCAGTCTCTTGTCATTGGTTGTAATAGGTATTGAGATTGCGGTAAGTTTGTAATTGCACTTTATTATATTAAGTTTCTTTCGATAAAGATAAATGCTTTTTCCTAATTAGATTTTTGCTTTTA